>NW_026267464.1:114858-116215 GCF_000697945.3 Frankliniella occidentalis
GCCCTGCCCGGTGTCTTGCTTCGCTGTGCTCCGAGCTTCCGCTTCCTATCCGCGCAGCGTGGAGCCCGTGGATCACAACGCGAGGGTGTTGTTGATGTTGAGGGGGGTGGGCGGACGAGACTGGCGTGACGTCAATCGCATTCCGTAAGGTGGGTGGATCGGGCGCGGTCCCCTCTGTGCAGTCTCTGGTATGATTCTGTACCGTCTGTAAAGGCAATACACCACAGTGTTGCGGGTTTGCCTACCCGATCTATCCGTAAGGCGCCATAGCCCTTGGGTATGCAAACCCGCAACACTGTGGTGTATTGCCTTTACAGACGGTACAGAATCATACCAGAGACTGCACAGAGGGCCCCGTGCGTGTAGGCAACTCGGCTGCACGCCTGCACAACGGTACAGTCTAACTGCAGGTCCACGACGCGTGGTCTACTCTCCACCAGTCCCTGTCACGGACTGACTTCGTATGGGACGTGGGGGAATACTTTATGTGTGCACTTAGAGCCAGCCACATGCGAAGAAAAAGACCAACCGAGTTTTAATGTTGATGTTTTTTTCCTCGTGGATTGGGAGGAGTTAGTCACACACGCGACGCGTGAACTGATTTGCGTTTCGCGTCGCCCCTCCGCTCCTCTCCGCCCATCCTTTCTGCGCACACACGACGCACGCATGCGGAGGATGAGCCCGCCCCGCCCCCTCTCCGCCTCCCTTTCACTTTCACTGCGTGCACCTGGAGCCCCCACCTTCCCTTCCCCAGCCAGGTCTCAACGCGATGACGGGGGCAAACAGCGACAGAGCGTGATGATTCTTTCAAACGCCCTTTTCTCCCCCCTCCCCCCCTGTGCTGATGATGTTGGCAGGCAGCTGCGGCAAGAAGGCAGCTGATGGTGACTCTAAGCCAACGTATGCAAGCTCTCATAAGGTACACCAGCGCCCACCCACGCGCCCGGCTAGTATACCTTTGGCGAGTGGTGGTTTCATCTCTACCTCTCCAACCCCTCAAGTAACCCTTTCTCTTGCCTGGCTCACGCGGCGGTCCCTTTCTCGTACGAAGTAAAATCTCGGCTGCGCTGCTGCTCCCCGTGTACTGGCCTCGACGATCCACGGCACGGCAGGCGGTCCTGCCGTATGGGATTTAAATGGGCGTATGTCGCCGAAGGGCGTGGCGTGGCGGTGCGCCCGAGCAGGGAGCTGCTTTCTCGCTCCTTCTACCTTTGTATAGTGATCCCACTGTGTGTGTGTGTGTGTGGCGCGCGCGCGTGATTCCCATCAAACGGTACGTGTTAGTGGTCCCGACCCGAGGTGCCCGAGGAGAGCGCCCCCTCTCGCTGGCAGACGCCGCCACCCCGCCCCGCCGGCC
>NW_026267464.1:119975-130291 GCF_000697945.3 Frankliniella occidentalis
CCCCGCACCCCCCCCCCCCCCTCCCTTTTCCCTAGCAGAGTCCGGGCCAGCAAGCAGCTCCAGCTGAGAAAGCGACACTTACTTTTTCGTCTTAGCAATCGCTGGCTGGCGGTGTCCCCAGCACGGGCGCCGTCTCAGAGAGCCCACGTTACACTATAATGAAACATGCCCGATTAAAAAACAAAAAACGGCCAAAAACAAAAAACAATTGACACGCCCGCTTTACTGTTTCTGTAAAGCAAAAGGGCTGGCTGAAAAACTCTTTTCAAACACGTGCTTTAAACTTTCCAAACATGGAACTTCCCCAGCTTTCCTTTTCACATGTCTTTTTTGAAAGATTACATTTTCCTCAAAAAAACATTTTAAAAAAATGGTGACTGCCTTTAGAGACTGCTCCCATGACTCTAAAACGCGATTGAGGGCAGAGGGGAAAAGAGGGTGGGGGGTCGATTTTACGAGTCGTTCTGCAGCGCGGCGTGCGAATCATTTACCTATGCTGCTGGGCAGCAGCCCGTCCCGTCCGGCGAGGCGGGAGCAGCAGCAGCAGCAGCAGCGTGAGGCAGCCAAGCGTGGCGTGCAAAGTCTACCCTGCTGGAATACGGCGATCCGCAGCCGAACACGGCGCAGCCCGTATTACACCTTGGCCGCGGGACTCCTGCCCGACGAACCCAGAAAATCCCAGAAAATCAAATCATTTGAATCAAGGGATTTTTTTGTGTTTTTACACACACACCTTTAAAATAACGGTAATAATTTCTTTGAAAGTGTTCGAGGAAAAGTTCTTTTGACTAAAGTATTTTATTTCTTCTTCATTACAAGGATTCGATTTTCTTCGCTTAGTTCTTAAATGCGATCCGTCGGGCCACCGCGTAAGTTATTTCAGTGAATTAACCTCGTTCGTTGCTAAGCTCTTTGCATCTAACGGCGCGCGGAGACGCTGCCGCTGCTGACGCGGACTGACGCCTGACCTGAGGCGGGCAGACGCGGGCTGCTGCCGCTGGCTGGCGGTCAGCCTCGCCATGTGTGAGAGGAGAGGCCTTCTCAGCGGCAGCAGCGCGCGGCAGCAGCTCATGGCACCTCGGGCTTCACGGCCTTGAGCGCCTGGACGGGCGATGCGGGACGGAACGGAACGGCCGGACTGGCGTCCACCACCTCTCCGCGCGCTCTCTGGGAGAGGGAGCGAGAGAGCAAGCGAGCGAGAGAGAGAGAGACCCCTCTGTTATAAGGGACCGCTCACAAACTACGTTATCCCGCACCGCTCTCCTCCTGGCGCGCTGCCGCAGCTTCGACAATCCTTCCCTGACCTTTCGCTCGGCGGCCGCGCGGATGCGAGGCGCGAGGCGCGAGGCGCACCCGCTGCGCGAGCGCGGCGTCGTTCGCACCGAGTGCGAGTGAGACCGAAACAACTGAGGAGAATTTTCTCTGTCTCCCTCGCTTGTCTACAGCCGCGAACAACGACAGTCACTAACTTCTTCGCTACGCCGCTGGCTGTCGCGCACCATCACGCCAGCCCCAGAGAGGAGGCCCCAGAGGCGGGCGCAAAGGGGAGCAGGAGCGCTGCTGCGGCTGCTGCTGAAGCACAGCGCGGCTCCGGGCCGTGTCCGAGTAGCGCCTGCTGCTTTCCAACCGCCTCCGCGTGACAGGCGGCGCGGCGCTAAGCAGCCCTCTCCCCTTTTCACGCCCGGTCCCGGAGGGGGAGGGCCCCGCGCGCACAGCGCCGCTCCACCACCGTGACGGCCAGGCACGACACATTTGTCGGCACTGTCGCCTGTTGTTGTGACGATCCGACCGCGCTCTCGACGTGGACGTCGCGGTGGATCCGCCTGCCTGTCTGTCTGTTGTGTTTACGTGGGTGTGTCGTGCATGCTGGCCACTTTTCCGCCATGGAAAGGGAAAAGTGAGTGGCGTCCTTGCCAATCTTGCAATGATGAGTATGATCACGGCCGACTGTGACGGAAAAAAATAATATTAACAAACAAAACGAAACGAAAAAAAAAAAACCGGCGCGGAAAAAAGCACGTTTTAGACGTTGTTCCTTGTAATGTTGCTGAAGCAGGGCGCCCGCGGGGGAGATATGGTCCGAGCACTTCCAAGCTATCTAGTGTGTGTCGGCGAGCGGCCCCGTATGCACCAGCGCCCCGCTCTAACCATGCACGCGCACTAGACCTAACTACACACACACACACACACACACACACACACACACACACTTACCTCTCACCTCTCTCGCTCCCTCTACCGCTGTGTGTTGCAGAGAGGCGGTGGCTTTAGACACCCCCCCCCCCTCCTCACCGAGGACAATGCAAGCACGGCGTTAGCGCCCGCCTGCGACACGGTGCATTTGCTCTCTCGCGCGCCCGCTGCGCCCCGCTTGCTTGTGTTGACACCTTTGCACCATTTTGCACCTGCTTGTCCAGTGTGCGTCAGGTGTGCAATGGGGAGGGGTTGCAGGGGAGGAGGTTCGCAATTTCTTGCTAATAAGCCTTTTTGCAATCAGCAGGCCTGAAAATCTCTTATCCGCACAAAATGAACCCTGGCTCCCCTCACGTTATGATCGTAGGACAGTGCATATGGAGCAAGTAAGTCGTCACTTCTTTTTTCAAATAGTTTCTCATGAAATGCAGGATTTCACAGGATTTTAATGACTTCGTATTGTGTTATAAAAGATTGCCCTCCTGAGCGATCGTCCAGAAAGTACGTCCGTTTTTCTCAAATCCAGGTAAAAGTTAGGGAGGCGGGGCGCCTGCGAGACTCAGGGTAGGCCACCCAGCGGTACACGAATGCTTTGCAGGCGATGTGTTGCCTACCTATCAGGCGCTATGAGAACCTGTCTAGGCTGCGCAGTTTCGCGGCGGCGATTGAAGGACGTACTTTCTGGATGATCCCTAAACCAGACGCCAGAGTATGTCTGCTTTAAATTATGACGTAGTGAATTACCCAAGATTTCGACGGAAAATTTCACGAGCTTGGCACGAGAGTTCAAATGACATTTGAGAAGATGTCATGCTAAAAAGTACTGGCAAATTACACGTGATATCATGATCAGGTAAATTTCACTTGATTCCAGGAGAAGTGGTCCCCTCTTTACATAACAACAAAACTAGTATGCGCCCATCTCCCTCGACGGGGAAATTAGCCAATGACGACGACAGTCCATGACCCGCATGCAAAAATCACGTGCGCCGCACGCCACATTTCTGCAGAGGGACGCAGTCTATGAGTAACTGGCGCGTGTGAGCGGGCGCGCAGGGGCCGCGGTACTAGTCCACCCGTCATTAGTGTCAACGCTACCGGCCTCGGCGGCCTCGCAGTGTGTGACAAGGAAGCGCCCTGGCCTGTCAACGTCTGCCTGTAACCCAGCGAGCGCGGGCGGACATTGCAAAGAAAACCAATTTGCGAAAAAAAAAAACTGAAAATAAAACCAAAGCAGTTGGCGCAACACGAAACAGTAAAGTGCTTTCAGCGAGGCTTTCAGATATATTTCCTTTTCATGCGGAAGGCTGGACTTGACTTTCTCCACTCGTGTGTTATTGCTTCCATCACGGGTGCAGACACACACACACACACACACACACTCCGTGCGTTATGAGGTCCTTCCCTTCCGGCAGGCAATGTCCATGTGCCTCGGCCACGCTCCCCCGCACCGAGCCCCCCCCCCCTTTCCCACATCCCAAACCGACCCTCTCCCGCGGTATTGTCTGGCGGATATTATCCATGTATCCAGAGTAGCCGGCCGGCCGCCTCTGTTGGGCGCGGCGATCGGACCACGGTACCCAAATCGCGCAACTGGCGGTCGGCGCCGCATACCGTGGTGCGGCGGGAGGATGTCCTGTCCTGCGAGAGGGGCCGGGAGGGAGGGGGGGGGGGCGACCGATCTGCTATTCGATAAAAGGTTGCTGCGCTACGCTGTTGACAGACAGTGTGCGGCTGGAAGGAATGTTTGGAACGCAGTGTTGTACTATGGTTGTTGCACTGTGCCCTTGCGCGCTCACTTCAGAACCATTGACACTTGACATTAAAAACAACTAAAACTGAAAAAAAATTGTTCCTTCCACTGTTAACGCCGTGGTCGCCTAGCATGCCCAAATGTTGGCAGTCCTTTTTGACTGACAAATTTTGGCCGTCTTTTGGAGGCTACCAAATGTTGGCCTCTTTGAATGCCAAAAGTTGGCCTTCTTTCGAAAAAAGACAAAATTTGGCATTCATGGAGGCCAAAAATTGGCAGCCTCTAAAAAGAAGGCCAAACTTTGGCATTCAAAAAGGACTGCCAACATTTTGGCATACTAGGTGACCACGGCGTTCACAGTGTCTGTACTGTTATATGCCTGTAAAATCATTCTCCAGCTTCAATATCTGCTGCAATATCGTCTGCAGAAGAGTATTTTTCTTATCCGCATTGGTTCGTAGCGTGCGAAAGCCCCTCGCTGAATCCTTCCCAATAAATTGCAGAGCGTTCGCGGAGCGCGACGTTGTAGGAATTTAACAGTGTGTGTAGGTACATGTACTCACAACTTATTCTGCGGAGGGCTTCCACGAGCACCAGGCGGCCCCGTGCGCTACTGGCTCCCGGTGGTGGTAGTGGTGGTGGTGATGTTGGTGGTGGTGGTGGTGGGACCGGTTGGTGGTGGCTCGCCGCACCGCGCCGTACCACCGCGCCACACGGACTGGCGTACCACACGGGGGAAGGGAGAGGGGAGGGGGTGGTGGTCTTCTCCTAACCGAGAGGAGTGTACGTTGCATAACGCCCCAGCTAGCCTGCAGTTCGGTGCCCCCAGTCCCAATTCAGTGCCGGCTCGGCTTGGCTCGGCTGGGCTCGGCTGGGCTGGGCTCGGCTCGGCTCGGCCTCCACGGTGCCTGGCCTAGTCATGGGATGCTCCTCTCCTCTCTGCCCTGTACACCGCTGCCATCGGCACGAACTTACTCACGGCGCCGGCGATGTGCAAATCGTGCGCGCCGGGCCCGGAGCAGCGCAGCGACCACCACGCCCGAGTGCCCGTGTGGGTAATGAGGACACTAAACGTGTTCAGGATACCTTCATTTACCGCGCGGCGGCCGCGGCATCGAAAAGTCGAACAGTTATCTTAGAAGCTTCGGCCCCAGATCGGGTTTGGTCGAAACTCTAGTCAGTAAATAAGACCTCGCCAAAAACAGTCTAAAGAAAGTCAGTCTCTCATACTTTTATTTTTCGTCAGTGTGCTTCCTGCCTATCCCACCAGCTCCCGGGCATAACGAGCTGGGCTCCTCATCTTGTCACTGCGTTGGGTGTGCATTTTTTTTATTTTCTTTTTTTTTTGTCGTTGTACATGGAGGTGAGTCGCTCCTCGACCTATTGTGCAACCCTCTGGCGGCTGGCGGCTCGTCGCGTCGGTCATACGAATGTACACCGCAAATAATAATATGAAAAAAAGGGTCCTGATCGGGAGTGCACGTAAAATAAAATAAATCATAATACAAACGCAAAAAAAGTTATAATAAACCACATGTCACTGTTGATGGGGGCAAGAGCGTAGGGACGTAGGGGGTGGGAGGTGGTTGCGGAGCCGGAGGTTGTTGAGAAGCGGACAGACCTCGGGACAGACGGTCGGAGTTGAAAAACGGCCCTAGTTGAATGGCGAGTGGCACGGCATTCACCCGTCGATGTGTACGGCGCGGCGACCTGCGCGCTCTCCGGCAGTGGGACAGTACGCTCGCAACTTGCATTCACGGAGAGGCTCCCACCTCTCCAGCCCCAGGCGTCACTTCCCGTCGCTCTCCCCGCTCTCCCCCGAGTGCACCTCGGTGCACCTGGGCTGCCATGGGCTGTAGGAGCTGCTCTACCCATACACCCCCCTCCCCCCACTTTCATGGTTCTTGATTTCAGTAGTTTTCATTTCCAATTGCAAATCTCTTTTTAACGTCGAGGTCGTTTAGAGGGTGCAGTAAAAAAAAACCAACTGAAATCACTCGCAAAACTTTAGCTGCTCCACGGGACATAAATCGCACACACTTTTCTTTTCACTTTTAGTGTAATACCCTGTGTCACTTATCTGTAGTGATTGGCCCTGGAGAGAGAAAGAGAGGGGGAGGGGCGCCCACTCAAGCGTCCTGCGAAATTGCACAGCGCCATCGAAAAAAACGGAAGTAAAAGCAAAAGGGAGTGGTGGAGTGGAGGCGATTCAACTAGAAAAAAACACAACAACACGCGGTTAAAGTGCGGAGCAGCGCGTGGTGGGGGCAGGGCCAGGCAGGGCACGAAAGGTTTTCGGGTCGTGGAGGTGGCGGTGGGCCGTGGTGGAGGAGACAGTAACGATCCAGTTGGCTAAGTGACCGGGCTCGCCTGGCGCCCGCCCGCAGTGCCCGCCCCGCCGAGGCCCAGCTCTCAGTTCGGCGCTGTCGCTCCTGGAGGCTTAGTTAGAGTCTTCGTCGGCGCGACGCCCCCGCGGGCCTCCCCCCGCCCCCCGCGGCGCCGAGCTGCACAGCGGCGCAGCTTCTGAAGCAGGCGAGCATCACCATGTTGTACCCCTCGGACATCTTCTCCAAGGTGAATATATATCGAGTTCGAAATTTCAATTAGCGTCAGCGAGGATCGTAAAAAGTATTTTACATACTCACAAAAGACGCCTACAAACATTAGCAAACGTTTTGCTATACTGTAAAGTTTTTGCTCCAGCAGCAAAACCTCTACTCTCTTCCAAACTGATAATTCTAGCAGCAATTTTGCCAGAAAAAAAAGTTTCTGTTAAAGCAACATTTAGTAGTTATAGCAAAAATTCGTTGATACAGCCGTTTTTCGAACGTTTTGTGGTGTTTCTTCATGCGTGTGCCCGGGGTTGAACGTTGAACATGATCCCGCCAGGTGTCAGGTCCACCCACAGCTGGCCTCTGGTATGGTGCTCGGGTGATTTCCCTCACAGAGGGGGGTGATTCGCGGTTCGCGGACGGATGTTTCCCCAGTGGCGCCGGTCCGGGGCTGCAGCCTTTCAGGGGAAGCCGAGCAGAGCTGAGCGGTCTCTGGCCGAGCTAAAGCCAGCCGGGCTCGCGGCAGGATGCGCGGCCTCACCGAATCTAGTCCAGCAGTTTGACTCCCTTCCGGCTGCGAGTCGGGCCGGGTCGGCGCCCTGCCGCCGCAGGTGTCCCGCTGGCTGCGGGTAACCAACCCCCTTATTGCGGCATCTCAAGGGGAAACAAAATGCTTTCTTTCAGACTCTTTTGCTTTTATCGCTGAAATAAGAATTAAAAATCTCCAAGTAAGTGAGTAGCGTTTGCCATGCTGAACGGGAGAAAACGCAGGCTGATCCAAATAACGATTATTTTGCAGCGCGCGCGCGGGGCAGTGGCGCCTGCCTGCGCCTGCCCTGCTCTGCCCCGCGGCGGCCCGACCGCGCGAGCGAAGCCGTTCGTCCCTATTTGAAAGTGCGAGCCGCGCGATTTATAGTGGCCGACTGGCCAGACTCGTTTGCATGGGGCGGCCGGGGCCGGGGCCGGGCGGCCGCGCTGATCCTTCACTCACTTGTTTTGGCGCCACACGCCCCGCCACTATCGCGCACCTCCACGCACACCCGCGCACCAGCGAGAGGGGGCGCGCACTTTCACTGGAGGGTAAGCACAGGCGGTGGTGGTGGTGGTGCTGTGAGCGCCGCCGACGAGGCCCCCACCCCAATGAGCGGCCACAGAGGCCACAGAGGCCACAGACATTATAATTTTGTCCCAGCTGGTGGGTTTATATTGCGTAGGACAGTTGCGTAGGACATGCGCAGTTTTACCCGACATTTATCCCGGTTTGCAGGTCGTGCTCGGTGCACGGCGCTGTGCTCTGCTGCGCGTATGTGCTGTGCCGGCCCTGTCGGGCCTTGGACGGCGCCTGCCCCGGCCCGGCACCGGCCCGGCGGACGGAACGTGCCTTGCATGGAGTGGGCGGAGACTTGAATGCATGAGAGAGTCGCCCTGCTCCACACCAGAAGGCGGCTCGGGCGCTGGCGGTCCCGGCGCCCGGCCCCGGCCCCGGTCCCCTCCGTGATTCACTTGAGCGACTCGAACTAGCCCGCCGCCGCCCCGGCCTACCCTGCCAAACATGTTTAGAAACAAAAAGGACTCGTGCGTTACGTGATGTGTCACCCTAGACGGCCTCGGTTAAATAGATCCGTCCCCGCTCGATACTCTGTGGAATTTATCCGCTGTTCAAAATAGAAACGCATCGAGGACCGAGATATGCTCTCCTCGTCTCGTCACTCCCCCTCCCCCTAAAAAAAGGAGTCGAAAATAAAGAAATCGACTCAGGTGCTCTCGGCGTGGGTCGCCTAGACGATGACGCCAATCCGAGCCGAGAAGCTCTTTGTTTTCCTGCCCCGTTGCTCTCCCTCTCTGTCCGCCTTGGTCTCCGTCTTGTCTTCTCCCCTTTCGGAACCGGTCCCCCGCCTCGCGGTGGCCCAGCTTTGCGCCCCAAGAGTTTCGCCCGGCATGGAAGATTTTTTCGCGCAACGCGAAGCGCGCGTTTCGGTTCGGTCCCGGGACCGCAAAACCGCGGAATAAAAGGCACCCCGAAAACCAAACTTTGCTGACGAGAACCTGCTTTATTGGCCAGTTTATGCAGCGGGGCGTTTATCTCAAACTCGTCGAGAATCACCGGGGATCAAATTTGCGATTGTGATTTAAAAGTTCTCTCGTTGCGGTGTGCCGGCGCTGCCGGCTTGGCGTGGCTTTCAGCGCGCCTGGCAATTACACACTCACTTGCTCGACGGCGCCCTTGGGGTGACCCACGCTGTGCGCCGAGCCGGCGTGGCGACTTCCGCGACTGTACCAGCGTCACCCGCCCATTGGGGCTCCATAGCGACTCGAGCAGCTCCGGGTGGTTCATTCCAGCAAGTTCCACAGACTGCCAACAGTTCCAAAACGACCTCCAAGAGTTCCAGCGGTTTTCTTTCGGTTCCCGACTGAAGTTATGTTCCCGCACTTCTTTATCCGCTTCTCAACAGTTTCGGCCCCCCGGTACCTAGTTTCCATCGCTCCCATACAGCTCCTTCCAGCGCTTCCAGTATTTTCTTCGGCTGCCCACAGTTCCAGCACGCCCAGCAACAGCGGCCGGCAGGAGCTCCTCTCCGCCGGGCGGGAGCACTTTCTTACCTCTATCTCACCGCGGCCGGCCTGGGCGCAAACCGGCCCTCGGCGCCGGCCGACGGGCGTTAAATTGTTACTGGGACGTTTTACTGGCGTTTCCTAACTCGCCGGCCTGCTCGTCCTACGCGGGCGGGAGGCATAGGGAGGGAGGGAGGTGGGGAGGGTGGTGGTGGGGGTCGTGGAGCAAGCAGAGATCCTTGTCCTCTCGGGGGGCGGGCGCCGCAGCCAGCCGCAGCCTGGCCCACTCTGGGACTATACCAAACGGGTTTTGGTGATTTGGCTCGTGTGTGAGTGACACACACACACACACACATCTGCGGATATTTGCACGCGGACCGGCGGTGCCAGCCGGATGGTACCACACGGTGCCAGGAGGCCTTGGAGGAGCGCGCCTCGCCGCGCGATCATCTCAGCTGATTAGACCCCAAACGCAGCTAGCTACCTCCGCGGCTAGGGAATTCCCAGTTCCCAGAGCAGCCGGCACATCTCATCTGCCGGCGTGACGGCGCACTGCGGCCGCCTCGCGTTTAGCGGAGAATAAAAGTATCTTCCAAGCACGGCAAGGGATCTCAACTCAGCTGAGCAGTTGACGTAGCCAGCCATTGCGACTGTGGCGGTAAAAACATAATCAAAGTTGTGGGAAAGTTATATTATATTGTGACTTTTCTCTCACAACAAACTACTTCTTGCTGGCTGATTGCGTTGTTAAAAAAATAATTCGAAAAACTTGAAGTTAAATCTAGCTTGAATCTCTCTAGATACATTGTGCAAGATAGAAAGAGAGAGGATAGATTGCGTTGGTGCGGGAGGAAGGTCCGAGCAGAGGTCTCCCTCCTGCCTTTTCTCAATCTCCGTTCGCCGTGTCCTCCTCCGTGGCCGTGGCTCGGCTGGATCGCGTGCGCACAGCAATGGTGCGGCGGTGTACCCAAAGCCTTTTTTTTATATTTTTTTGTTCGAGCCTGCTTGCCAGCTCACGGCGGGCCCACGGCCGGGTCAGCTCCGAGAGAAGCTCCGGTCTAGTTTCTGCCTTCACTCTGCAAGTTTGGCAGAGGTCATTGAGGACGGCGGGGCTCCGGCGCGGCTCGGCCTGGCGTCGTGATTAGAGCCGGCCTAATCGTTGGTGGTTTTGTGGGAACTGTCGGAAAGCCATTTAGAGCCGGACTCGAATTGAACGCGTTGGGCACGCCCCGTCCTGCAATCCACTTTCATTTTCTTTCTTTCTT
>NW_026267464.1:130341-132853 GCF_000697945.3 Frankliniella occidentalis
CTTTCTTTCTTTCTTTCTTTCTTTCTTTCTTTCTTTCTTTCTTTCTTTCTTTCTTTCTTTCTTTCTTTCTTTCTTTTCGCACAGTCAAGAACTTGCCGAACTATCAGGCGTTTGCTGGGGATCACCTCGGTCCGATCGTTTGCAGAACCCGCAATAATTATTCTTTTCCGATAAATAAAAACTTGTTTCTTTTAGTGGAATTCCCCTGAAAGCACGGCGCTCTCCTCTATTCTCCTCTGCAATTAGAGTTTGGTTGTGCGCAGTTTGCCAAAAGTCCTGTGTGCGGTCTAGGGGCCTCCTGAAGCACCGCGCCGCGCCGTAATTTGCGCCCCGAAGTGCGGCACTCCGCTATAATTTGGCCGCATCGAGGTGTAGGCCTAGCCGAGGCCTAGCCTAGCGTGGCGCCGCGGCCTCCTAGAGCGCCTGGAGCGGCCCCCGCCCGCCTGCAGGCGCGGCCGCCACCCAGAGCTAGGAACGGCTTAGGACGAGCTCCTTAGGCGATGCACCCGAGTGGCGTGGCGCAGCGCAGCTCGGCTCGTGGCCATGGACTCAGCCCGGGCCGGGAGGAGCAGAGCGGCACGCCGCGGAGACGACTACTTTCTTCAAGGACAGGGCTCTATAAAAATCGTGGCTATGATGGCAAGGGACAAAAAGACAACTACGACGGCATGCGTGTTGTCATCGTCGTCGAACTGTATCGTGACTGTGTAGCGGTGTGGTGGGGGCATCGTGGGACAGGTGCGTAGTGGGACAAGGACGGTGGCGGCGCTAAGCCTCGCGGCTGACCGCTGAGCGAGCGGCTCTGCTGCTGCAGCTGGGCGCCAGCCAGCCGTCGTACAGCAAGAATAAATGCAGACTACCATTCGAAATAGTTTCGTACTTTTATCCGCAAATGGATCATCCAGAAAGTACGCTCGTCATGCGCCGTTACGAAGCTGCCCAAGTCCAGCCTCAGCTCAAGCTCTCATAGCGCCTGATGGGTCGGCAATATCTGGAGACGGGATGCATGCGTGTATTGCGGGGTGGCCCACCCCGAGTCTCGCAGGCGTCGAGCCCCCCGTAATTTGCCGAATGGATCTGAGCAAAATAGAAATGGTCGTACTTTCTGCACGATCCCTCCCTAACCTCTTCGATAACACCCCTTTGCCTTCCCGAAGACGCTGGCGCTGGCGTGACGGCCGTGACGGTCACAAAAGCGGCCCCGCACACCTCCCGGTGTGGCCGCGTCACCGTCACTCGATAGGAAAGGCCTTGGCGACGGCGACGGCCCTGGACGGACAGCAGCAGGACGGCGCTGGCCGCTCTTATTCCGCACCGCAGGGCGCGTCTACAAAGGGAACGAAACGAAAACACGGCAAAAGCCATGGCAAAGCCGCGACGCGTTGCGGCGTCGCCGAGTTCCTGGAGCTGACAAACTTGCTGTGTGTGACGGGGCGGCCCAGCCGAAGCCGAGGCTCGTGTGAGGGATCGTCCAGAAAGTACGTCGACCTCGACGTCGACTTTTCTCAGACAGATTGATTTTTGGTAGAAAAATTCCGGCAGCTCGGCGCCTGCGAGTCTCGGGGTAGGCCACCCCGCAATACACGCATGCGGCGCAGACATGATGTTGCCTACCCTCCAGGCGTCATGAGAGCTCGCACAGGCTGAGCGAGATTGTTGCGTAACGGCGAATGACGGACGCTCTTTCTAGATGAACCCTGAGACACCATGATTGGATTGGTGTGGTGGTGGGCTGGTCTAGCCGCCCCTCGTGAGGCGCTGAGGTTGGCCACCCGCTGCGCCCCGAGTAAATACATCTGCGCCCTATCCTAGCGCTCTGCCCTGCGTGGTCGGCGGGGGCGAGGTCATTGAGCCGTGCCGAGCTTGCTTCTGCTGCTGCAGTTGCGGCAGACAATGGCAAAACAAACGACAGCATCACCGGCAGCTCCGCTGAGTTGGCTGAGCGGTTGGGCGGGGCGCGCGGGGGCGGGGCGCCTGCTGGGCGCCACCGGAGCTCACCGCTTTCCTCCTCCGATAAGATGATGATCGCATCGCATCTCTCTCCGCCCGGCTGCTTAGCTAACACCTTGGCGTCACAAAAGAGCGTCGCGTCGCCCTGTCGGGCAGCCTGTTACAAGGCGTGGGGACAGGAGAACTACCCGGGGCATCGTCGAGGTGCAAACGGGACGTTGTGCTGACTCCAAAGAGAAATTTCCAAGTCAGTTTGACCTCAGTTTAACTCTACCCACCGCTCATGTGCATGTCCACCACCCGATCAACTTGTGCTTGACCGTTAACATTAACGTGTTTTTCTTGTTACCCTCAGGCGTACCAGCGACCCAAGTCCACCGTCGTGCAGGTGGCCAGGATCGCCGCGGTCACCGTGGTGCTCACCTCCTTCATCCTCGGCGGCTTCATCTTCGCCGCCGCCTGGGTGCAAGCCAACTCGGCCTGCCAGGATGCCCTGAACGAGCAGCTCGCGCGCATGGTAAGCTTGGGAGAGGTCAGGGCGGCCGCGCCCGCCTAGGCCGGG
>NW_026267464.1:137103-142700 GCF_000697945.3 Frankliniella occidentalis
GCCCCGCCACTCGGCCATTTGCTTATCGTTTCGGCTTTCTTTCTGCTTTCCCGCAGCAGACCCCCCTCGTAACCATGCACGCCCCCCAGCATGTGCCTCTCGCCGCGGCCCAAGGCTTCGAGCACGACAGCCACCCGCCCCGCCAGGGCAGGCTCTTCCCTAACCTCCCCGAGGGGCCGGCACCCTCGCCCCGGGGACGCGGCTTCCAGGGCCAGGTGAGTCGGGTGCTCAGCTTCTGCAGGAGAATCGGGAGGGCGTTATAGCACGAAAATAAGTCGGCCAGTTCGATGTGATGCTGTAACGTTTGTCCCCTGACCGCTGCCCCGTCTGTCACAGGGCGTGCCCCTCGAGCTCCGCGGCGTGCCCGTGCAGGCCGCCATGACCGTGGAGGTTGAGGGCCGCGACGGACCCATCGAGATGGAGGGCCGCTCCCTCACGCCCCAGCAGCTGCAGCACCTCGAGCAGCTCCACCAGCTGCAGCAGATGCAGCCCCAGGACGGCTCCGGCCCCCAGATCCTTCCGATCGAGGTGATCGAGGCGCGTGCCTTCCAGCACCCCCAGGACATGCAGCAGGTCGGTTAACAGTCCGCGTCGTCGACGGCCCCGGTGCAACTCTAACCCCACCCGACCTCACAAAGCGCCTCTTGTTGCAGGCCCAGCAGCCCCAGGGCCCGCCCGCGCCCCTGCCCGCCGACACCCTGCGCCCACCGTACCAGAGGACCCCCATCCACGCCGTGCCCCCGCAGGAGGAGGAGCCCAGGCCGCACTGTAAGTCAGCGATTTCTCTCCGCCAGGACCCTCGGGCCCGGGAGCTCACAGGGACTTGCTCCTCTAAAGCCGACAATGTGATTGTTCCCACAGACGTGCAGCCCCGGTCCGTCCGCAGCGTGGACGCCCTGCTGCACCGTGAGAAGCGTGTCCGCCGCTGCGCCTGCGACTGCAACTGCTAGGCAGGCCGCCGAGCAGCTCGCCGCCAGGCAGCCCCGTGATAGACCTGGCCGCGTGTGGCGGCCGCCCTGGAACCACGCGACGCGCCGAGGAGGACCCCTGGAGTTGTCCTCCCCCAACCCACCCCACGCGCCCCTACCACCATCAGACTAACTCCATCCGAAGAAGAAAAATTTTCGCTTTACGAGTTACCGTTTTTTCCTTCGCTGTTATTGCCTACAGCTGTTTTAATAGCTATTTTCGCAATTATATTGTCCGCGCTGCCGAACCGTGTTGCGAACCTGACTGTGTTTTTGAAGAGGAGGGGAAAATGTGATAAAAGATAAATTTTTGATCGATGATCAGCAGAGTACCGAGTCATGTGAACAAAGAGTCTGAGTGAAAGAAGAGAGCCGAGTTGAAAATAATTGTTTAAAAAGTTCACATTTTCTATCTTGCGTGCATCTCGGGATCCAGACATAATTTTGCACAAGTTTCTAATGCCTTTTTATACGATTTGACTGTTATAAATATTAATCTGCTGAACATAATGTACATATTGTAGAGATATTGTGATAAGACACGTACAACATTGGATCCGAACAGCACAACAGTTGTAAAGTGGACAATGAATAAATTTTTTCTAAAAAAATATGTTTCCCCTTACTTTTGTACACATCTATAGTCAACTAAACAGAATGTTCTGCTAGAATCTCACGCCATCTCCCTAATTCTTCTAGTTGCTCCGTTCTGTTGTTGTAACATCCTGGAACAACAACGAATTCGAGGTATAAATATTGTGTCCGAGGTAATACCTTGGCATTTCCTTCGAACAGTTAAGTACAACATGAAACGTGACACCGTGTGTTGTGTCACAGCATTTTGTCCCACACGCCAGCGTGTGGGCGTGACACACCATCTGTCACGGAAATTTTCGTCGTAGCCACACTTGGTTAGGTGCTTATTGACGTTTAGGAGTACGGCGCACACGAATTTTCCGAGTTGGGCACCTGTCATCACCATAAAGCATATTGGGTGTCACGACTCGTGTCCTGACCTAGCATCACGTTGAGGGACCGGCACTGGTTTGGGGGTTGGGGCCTCAGGACGCCGCAGGATCCCTCGGGGCACCGGCGGAACACCGGGCCGTCGTCCCAGAGCAGGTCGAGACCCCCCACCTGCCGCTCGTGACCAGTCAGCCTATAGGCAACGATACCAGTCGCATAAACATTAATTTCGATGTATAAAACGCTGTCATAACGATCACAGGTTTGACTACGTGGCGTGAAACCCACTTCCCCTCCATGTCAATGACATTGAGGACGTCCTCCAGGAGCTGGTACTTGAGGCGGTAGTCTTCGGGGTCAGTGGCCGTCAGGGAGGGGGACGCGTTCACCTCGAGCAGCCAGGGGTTCAGCTCCTCGTCCAGCAGCACGTCGTAGCCGTAGAGCTCGAAGCAGTGCCTGTCCTGGAGAGGGGATGGCGGATGGGCCTCGTCGAAGACATTCGGAAGACAGCTTTCCTCCTTCCCGTATGCCCTACCTGTAGGATGGCCTGCTGGACGGAGCGCAGGCTGGTCATGACCACATGGGCGATCCTCTGGAACAGGCGGTCCACGTCGGCGGGGCCATGCGCCGTCGTCAGAAACTGGCGCAGTCGCCGCAGGCCCCACTTGCAACCCTGCGGGGCAGGTCGACGCGGGAGTAGTTCTCGGGCGCGGGATATGCCCCGGCACCGACAGTACTCCCCGCGCCAAACGGGCAGCCTTGTCTAGCGGGCTGCGTACCGAACGGCGTGGCCCCGCGACCGCAGCCAGTCGTTGTGGAGCCTTATGCCCGCGGTCCTCAACGCCACAAACGAGTAGGGGTGCCTGGACTTACCGGGACGTCAGTGTCGTTGCCCTTGAGCTGGATGGCCATGTTGGTGAGGTGCCCTCTCTGGTTATTGAGGGACCGCAGGTCGTAAGCGTCACCGCACATCCTAGCGAAGCCCTCGCGAGCCATCCACACCTTCAGAGGCCGAAACTGGCAACAAAAGGAGGAGAGTTCTTCAGCAAGTGTATTAAACAAAAACGTAGTTCATCCAGGGGGAACGTACCGAAGTAACTAGCACGTAGAAGCGGATGTCGAACTTCTTCCCGGCGATGAGGTAGGGCCTGTCGATGTATTTCTGCACCACCCACACCTCTGGCATGACCTCCAAGTCCACGGTGGTCGGTACGGTATCGGGCGGCTGCTGGCTGGCGCCCCCCGCGGGCACGGCGCTCGCCGTCGCGCTACCCACCCTGCCGACTCCGAGGGCTGCGGAAGAGGTGGCACCCCTTGACCCAGGCTTTGAGGCGTTCTGAATCGCCGCTTCTTTTGCCTGTTTCCAGTCGTTGAGCTCTTTTAGCCTGTTTGAACAGGTTTCGATGTACCCCTCTTAATATTCTATCAAAAATAATGAAAAATAAATAAATTGTTTAATGATGTATTTTTGATGGCAGTGGCCAGCCTGTAAGCCTCAGTCAGTAGTCAGTAGTGGGCGGCAGGCGGCCTGTAGTGAGTGGTTACGTATTTTTCACTCGTATTTTTATGGTTTCTACATCCTCTGTCGGCTTTTCAGAAAACTTTGTTCCAGGGATTAAATTCAAGTTCTTTGGTCTTCGACGGCGATCGTTTTAGAATGCTTGCTGCCTTACGCAAATTTGAACAGGTAAGTGATGACTGTGGGATCCGGTTTGAGGTTAGGTTTTGTAACTGAAATCACTGAAATGCTATTGGTCTTGTGGTTAGTTTACTATATACAGTTCACCTAACCCACATTATCGAAAATCATTATTTTTATATTGGTTTTATTCAACAACATTTGCCCTTTTTTCAAAAATGTCAGTATTAATCATCATATTTGTGTTCATTTTTTCACTTTAGACTTTTACGGTCAAGTTAAAAGCTTTAAAGACTGTACTTGCTTTTGAAAGATGAAGATGCCCCTGCCTTGTGACCCAGAGGATGGTTTGATGATCCAAGTGGCTCCGTGTTTTCGCCTGAACTCCTCAACAAACATCAGGTGCTCACTCTGTTCCAAGCAAGGAGATAAGGAGCCCACAAGTAATGAATTGTCAATCGTCACACAGTTTATGCATGTAAGTTAAAGAAATGGCTTTTTACCACTATAAAAAATATGACTATTTGGTTGTCAGTTGTTCGATGTGCTATTGTCCTAAACGTAACTATTTATTTTGTGGATGTCTCGTCACCTTTAGGACATGCAATGGTCATTGATGGTGTTCATCAAACTAAGTGATTCCAAAGACTTGGGCCTACCGGGAGCTCGAAGGTGACGGGGATGCAGTCGCACATCTCAGCCTCCTGAGTCCGGCCCTGCCGCATCAGGTTGCGCCTGCAACGGTGCGCGAGTCAGAGTCAGCCCCAAGATAGGCAGCCCATCGTGCTCCCAACCACCGACAGCAGCGCCGGCCAGGTAGGCAAACCATCCTACTTGGCCTTCCCTCCCCCACCTCCACCCCGTCGCCCATCCCAGTCAGCGCGACGCGCTCCAGTATACAAGATTGTGTTGTGTTGTGTCGGAACGATGAACTTTCCTGTCAACTTGTGGATTCAAAGATTGCTAGGTCGCGGACGCGGCGTCGCACTTTTACGCACCGGAGCCGCTTGAGGTTCCTGGACAGCAGGTTCTTGCGGGTGAGCTCGTAGTGGTTCCTGAAGTGCGGCACGCGCTGGTTGGAGTCGAGCCGCCTGTGGTCCAGGGTGGCGCGTAGCTGGGACACTTCGCACCAGAACAAGTTCCATAACTCGTCGTCCCCCTCGACCTGGCCGGGGGAGAGAGAGAGAGAGAGGGAAGCACAGATGTGAGAGCAGCGAGAATGAAAACGCACGGTTCTTGTCGGTTGTTGCACGATGACAGCCCCGCAAGTCGAATGTATTCCCCCTGTGAGAGAGGGTAAAGTAGGCCCGTCGTGCAGTGCGCGGAGTGCTTATTTCGGATGAGTGGTACTCTGGTGAGTGCGAGCGCGGCTGCAGACCGGCAATACAATCGCAAACACCGACCGCAAACAACACACACTGCAGAACCACGGCGAATCTAATATTCGATACACATCGGTATTGGCGCAGCCCGAGCCTCCCTCCCTCCCTCCCTCCCTCCCTCCCTCATACCCTCCCTCCCCGCCTTACTTACCTCCTCCCAGCCGCGGTCACGCAGCACGTCCTTCATGGTGGGGCAGAAGTCGCAGCGGAAGCGCACCTTCTTGCGGTGCTCGGGGTTGTGCGCCCGCCGGTGCGCCCGCTCTGCAACGACAACGAGACACCCGCGCGGGGAGTTTATAGCTGCTGTCTTTGAGCGCCGCTACTGCCACCCGCACCCCCGCGAAGCAGTGCCGCTGCTCCTGCTGCAGCGCTTCCGCGGGGGCGGCGCGGGCGGAACACCGCGGAACACCCAGCAGATGGAGCGGGGCGGGGTCGGGTCGAGAGAAGAGCTGCCGACCGCACGGGCACGTGAGTAGAGCCCCGCCACGTGTGCACGTGCTCGCCGCAGGGCGGGGCGGGGCGGCGGGTGCATTCCCTCTCTGATTCCATCATTAGGTACATGGCGCTGGCAGTGAGCCCCGCCCCGCCCCGCAGCCGCTCGGATGAGAGATGTGTAGCGCATAGACAGGTTGTCATCGCAAT
>NW_026267464.1:142750-144259 GCF_000697945.3 Frankliniella occidentalis
CCTCAGCAGAGTTCGACGCGCAAGTCAATAACAACAATAACGGAGGATGGAAAAGTAATGGAGAAAAGGAGTCTGGCTGTTGGGCGACGCCACCAACGCAACGCCGCTCTTCTGCCTACGCCCGGGGAGCGGAAAGGGGGGGGGGGGCAGCTCTCTCTCCACCCAGGCGTGCGCGGGGCGGGGCGACCACGGTGGCGTAGCCACGGCGGGGCGAAAGAGACGGAACTCTTTGCACCTATGCACTCTCGGGAGTGCGAGTAGTGCGATAGGTCCGACAGAGACGACGAAACCTCGCACTACTCGCTGTCTCTCTCACTCGCATCCCCGAGTGACTCGCGTCGTCGTCGTCGTCGTCGTCCCGCCCGGTCAACTAACGCCGTCAACAGCCTCGCCTGGCCGTAAGCAAGCAATAACGGTCACGCTGAAATTCGATAACGGGGGCGTGGCGTAGCGCGGCGCCGGCGATCGGAAGTCGTTGAGCAGGGTATCGGTGCAGCGAGCGAGCTCTCGTTTGGCTGGCCGTGGAGAATCGAACGCTCCCCCGCCCGTGCCGCGCGCAGCCTTGCACCGGCCCGGCTGGGGCTCTTGGCAGCAAGCAGCCAGCAACAGCGCCATACCCTTCTGCTATGGTCCACAATGGAGCATTCGTCACAGACAGCACCGCCGTAGTAGCATGCGTTCTGCAATTTTTCATACCACTGACTGGAATCGCTCTTGCGCTGGTCAATTTATAGGGATTGGGACTGTAGCGACGGGACTGCGCCGGTACTGGTTGTGAGCAGTGGCAGAGGGACAAGGCGGAGGTTGGAGCTGCGCGTTTGGAGTCAGCACATCTCGGACCCGGACACGAGACGAAGGAAAACACCCAGCACCATCGAATTGGGCCCGAGCAGCGAGTTAACCTATATTTGCCACCGAGACGAAAACCTTTTGCCGCCGTAAAACGTTGCCGCGCGCGGAGGCCCCACCGGCCGCCAGGTGGCACGCACTGAGCACGGCAGGGACGGCTGGCTGGAGTACTCGGTCGGGCCATCGCGGCGGGGCTCCAGCCTGTCGCTGTTAAGATCACGCCGCGGGTTCGCCTCGGTCCATATCGATCCCTGCGCGGAGCTCCGAGCTGCGGTGCTTATGCCCGCTCTGGGGCAGGGCTGAAGGAGGGGGGGAGGGGGCAGAGAGTATACATCCAGGACGAGGCGACCACAGGAGGGCGTCGAGAAAGCCGCGGCAGCCATACCACCACCAGTAATGCAAAAGCAAAGAGCCACCGCCGTCCAGCGCGTCGTCTCCGCTGTTGCCGTATGGCATACTCGCAGGTGACGTGAACACGGCCGACATCGCCTTGCACTGGAGCGAAATGAGGCTGTGCTGCGCGCGGCGACGGGGAATGGGGCGGGCGACGGCGGCGGCGTTGCCAAAGTCGCGACGCGGCGGCCGGCGAGGCGCAAGGAGAGCGGCCGCGATTTGTCTTGGTGCGCAACGTCGGCAGTACGCCCCGCTGACCCCCCTCCC
>NW_026267464.1:153039-155480 GCF_000697945.3 Frankliniella occidentalis
CTGTCTGTCTGTCCGTCCGTGCGTCTGATCTCCGCCTCAGATTAACGGGGGTAGGTAGACGTATCGTGGGAGGGAGGCGCATACGCTATCACTTTTAATCTCTGGGATGGTCCAGAATTCGCCCGCCCCACCTTCTATGCTCTTAGTCTAGTCCAGTCAAACCCCGCGGGCTGTTGCAGGCGCAGGCCGTCTCAGCAGGAGCTCGGTGCCAAACGCACTCGGCCTATCCAAAGGATCGCCGGCATCAGGCCGAGCCGGTCCGCCGCCGCGGTGTCCCGCCAAGTGTCGTGTGGTAGAGGACTGGACTTGGATGGCCCGGGGCGGCGCTGAGCAGGGCGCTGAGCAGCGCTCTCACACTCCCCCGAGCTGCGCTGCCCTGCCCGCAGCCCCCCTGCAGGGTGACGCGGCCTGACCCGGCTGACGTCCTCGTTGTTGTGCCGCCCGCGCCCGCCCTTTATCTCACTTAGTGCTCCGGGTCACGACCGGCTCCGGAAAGTCCGTTACTAGAATGACAAAAAAACGCCAAAAAAAGAACCGTATCTCCAGGCCACGTGACGCAGGTGGGGGCCTGCACAACGGCCAGGGCCCGGCGCCCGGCGCACTCCGGAGCGCTTCCGCCTCCATAACGATGGGCCGTTCAAAGCGCCGCGCCGCCGCCCGCCAGGTGGCGCGGGGCCGCCCCGCCGACCCCACCCCACTATACCCCGGACTCTTTGCTTTTGCGTCGGTTTTTATTGTGTTGACGTCAGTCTTATCATTGCGGGTTTTCGGCGGCGCGGTGGACAGCTTCCGCGGCCCGGGCGGGCCCGAGCGGTCAAACAAGCGCCGACTCGACGGACTTTTCCAACCGCGAACTCCCCCGCGTCACGTGACCACAACCACCGCCACGTCGAGTCACGTTGGGTCACTCGACGCGTGTCACCCGCGCGCGTCACGTCACCGTCAACCAACCCGGGTTGTCCCCCACAAGTACGCAATCTGGACAACACATTTTTCTGTCTGTCTCCGCCTCCACTGTCAGAGTCATGCGACAGCCTCCTTGTCCATCCGATCTACCCCCATCTGTAGAATGAAGGAAAGCAAAGGAACCTCCTTCTGGCCTTTGGGTAGGGCACCCGCCTAGGAGGACTGCAGACCGTTTGCCAAACTACAAGGAAACCTGTACAACAAAAGCGTTCATTTCCTTTTCTATCATGGGAACTCTTTCAACCCTTCTCTCGAAAACTCTACACACCTACACAAACCATGCTGCTCTCGATGTGCCAACACATCAACTAATATTTCCCCGTGTTTTGGCTCTAAATATGAATCCTGTTGCTTCTGACCACCTCTTCACCCATCTACCCAGCCGGCGATCGCGTGCAAGTTTGTGTCTGGGTCGTCGTATCCCTGCTAACGGTCTGCTCCTCCTCATTGATAGCCCTCTCCGCCTAGCGGGGCAGCACAGCGCGCGGCCGCGGCGCGGACGGGGCGCTGGTCTCACCGCGACCACAAACCCCCCCTTCCAAATAATTGCACTATTCAATCTGGCAGCAACAAAAAGTGGGTGCGCGCGCGGCGGGTGCGTCCTGCCTAGTCTAGGCTCGCACACGCGCGCGCCGGCACAATGGAGCAGGAGGAGCAAGGAGTGCTCATCTCTTGTGAACTGGGCCGGCCGGCGCGCGGCGGCGCCCTTGGAGGTTATGGCCGGCCCGCGCCATATCTCACGAGGAGCTAGGCCGCGCGGGGGCGGCGGGGCCCGCGCGCGCGCGCATGCACTCGCGGGCGGGGCAGGCAAAGGAAGGCAGCAGGGGAACGGCGCCCGCGCCCGTGTCCCACTCGTGTAAGAGCAGCAAATTACTAGGGAGAGGAGAGAAGGGAATCGGCGCGGCGGGCGGCGGCCCCCCAACGGGACAGCGTTTGTGGTCCAGTCTGGCCGTCTGACCCCGGCGCGCCGCTGACCCCGCACGGCCACACGCACACGTGTGGGGGGCGGGCGGACACGTGGAGACGGACGGACTTCGTGTGGCTCTTACCGTGCTGGTGGTGCGCCGAGCCCGCCATATGCCCGCCGTGCTGGGCAGCCGCATTGTTTACACCGGCCCCCAGGAGGCCCGCTACAATGGGCGGCTCGCTTATTGGAACAAATAATCCGGCTGTATAGTCCAGGTGATAGGTGGGGGGCACCGGAGCTCCGCGCGCTCCGCGGTGGTGGTATGGGTGCGCACTGCTCCTGCCGGGTGCGCGGCCGCTGAGCGGCACAGCGGGAACTTACACAGCACAGGGAGCCTTTCCAGGTGTAAATCACGGATTTCGCCGGAACCCGGAAATTTTGAAGGTTATCTACACATGCAACCCTACACGGTGTAGGGTTTATGTTAACTTCCAAGAAGCACACATAAAAAAAAATGTTTGAGTGTACTTTTGAAGAAGTTGCTTCGACAGGTGACGACATGGCGAAA
>NW_026267464.1:157140-166792 GCF_000697945.3 Frankliniella occidentalis
ATCCGCGGCTTCAAAATCCCCGGCGGAAAGTAAACTTCGCGTGGCGAACCCCAATAGAATAAAGCTGTAAAGTTCAATGCCTTTGTTATCCTGTCCAGGGGTCCGTAACTTATCGCATAAGCGAATTTTAGGTATCCGTATCTCGTGAACGGCTTGCGTTATTGGCGTTACACATCTTATGACTTGTTCTCCTGCGCATTTCTCAAATTTGTCATTGTATGCACGCTTTTAACTAGTCAGTAACGCGAGATAATGGTTAAACGTTTAGCTTAAATGATAAGTTACGGACCCCTGATCCTGTCGACCTGGGCCACCCTGAGCCTCACTTTCATCACTGAGCTGCCCATCGAGTGGCACCTTGTGACCGAGTTCTCCGTGGAATATAGCTCTTCACATGGACTCGCAGGACACAGCACTCTCCGCGCGGCCGCCGCCGCACCCTGCTGTACCCTTCTTCCCGCTTCTTCCAGATCGCATGCTGATACACAATCATCCAACGCAGGGCGCGTCGGGGCCCATAGTAGAGCCCCTTCTCTCTGCCTCTCTCTCTCTCGTGTGTGTGTGTGAGTGTGATATCGCGCACATGTCCGGTGCGTGTGTGTGAGTGCGAAGAGCGCCCTGCAGCAGCCTGAGGCTATGCGGCAGCGGCTCCAGACGTGCGAATTGCGAATAGCGCTCCGTTATTCACACGGCGACGTTGTCAAGCTCCAGGCAAGAGTGTGGTGGAGCTTGCCAACGCTCACCTCGCGCCAGGGTGGCGGCCGCGGCTGGACTCGCGCGGGGGATGAGGGGGCGTGGCCGGTCTTGGCGGCGGCGGAGAATGCCCTTCCCGTTTCCTTTCAGCAGATCATGGTATGATTTACACATATTTTTTTAGTCTGGCGTGTTGACGTAGATTATTTGCGCGAACGTGTTCACTTGAACGCACGGAAACATGCCACCCGCCACAGAACAACAGTTTTACTCTCTAGAATGTCCCCTGCTGGAATGCAGCCTGTGACCACCACCGACCACTCACTGTTGTAGAGAGACGGACTGCGAAGGAAGAAAGAGACTTGTTCAGAGACAGTGGTAACAAAAAAAAGGAAAGAAAAAAAATATCCTCATGTGTGTGTGTCTGCGGGCGAGGTGCTGCCGCGAGATGCTGCACTGCCGGCCGTAACGATCCCTTTGTGGAGTGCCGGTTCCCTCCACACCCCCCCTTCCCAACCCCTCACGCAGATAATCGCCCCCGGGCCGAAAGAAAGCGGCGGCGGCGCCGTGGAGCCTTCGACCATTCGTTATTGGCGCAAGTAGGAGAGGCCGGCCAGGACTAGCCGCAGAAGCAGCAGCGGTGGCGGCGGCCTGCGAGCGGGGGGAGAGAGAGACAGAATTTTAATTATTCCCGCTGCAACGCGCCTGATTGGCTGTTTGAAGAGGCCGTGCCGTGGTGTGCGAGAGGGGCGGCGGCGGTGCATCCTTGTTCTTTTTCTTCTTCTTCTTCTTCCCGGAGGCGGCCAAAGTGGTGCTCCGGCCTCGTGCCCCCCGCCGGCCGGAGGTCGTGGCCCCTGGCCGCGAGCCACGAGGTGGCCTGGCCCCATCCCCCAGCAGCACGGCGGCATAGCATGCCGATACGACAAACAATGCAAGGCCGCGGGCGGCGCCATGTCAATTGTTGCACGGGAGCGGTGCGCCCACCGTGTTGATTACCCCCTTCCCCTCACCCCTCCTCCTCCGCCTTTATAAAGCCCGGTAGCCCTAATTACCTGACGGGGCGACCTGCTTGGACGTCGCCGTCGTTCGTTGGCAGTTGAAGAGCAAAGAGCACACCGAAAGTTGCTCGAACGGGTCAACGAGATGCTGATGGCGGTGCATGTCTGCTCCACGACGACGACGACTGCCTGCTGCGCGGCGCGTCCGTCACCCACTCCTCGATGCCGTGCGACCTGCTGCGGCTGCTCCTGCTGCCGCTGCTGCGGGCGGGGCGCGGCGCTCCCATGGCGCGGCCCCCGCGGCTGCAGCAGGCTGCACCGGGCGCACTGGTCGGGCTGCACTGCAGCGGTGAACTGGTTCATTCACCGCCTTCACTTTTATTGGCGACCAGCGTTACGTTTGCGCGTTGGGTTGGGCGCGGGTTATGGTGGCGTTAGTCGCTCTGCAGGTCGCCATGCTGGTGCTGCTGCAAGCAGTCGGCCGGTGAAAGGGGCGGTCGGTCGGTCATCACCGGGACGGCGGCGGGGTCGATAGCGCCACGCGAGGCGGGACTTCCTGCTGTCGCCGCCGTCCGGCCGCTGCATCAGCTGCATCAGCTGTAGCATCATAATGCGAAAGTGAAGTGGCGACAAGTGGAGGCGGGGCCGCCGCCGCCGTGCGTGCGTGCGTGTGCCGTCCCCTCCTCGGCCGCGCGACCACCGCGGCGCCGCTTCCCAGGGGGGCGCCTTTGCCACCTTGGCGCCTCGCTATCGCCGCTCCAGCATCGCGCCCTCCAGCGTCTCCATCTCGTACTAATTATCAAACGCGACGCGGCGCGTTTCCCACGGCGGCGACTGCGCGACTGTCCGGCCGGGACGGACCGCGGGTCAAGGATCGCGAGGACCGCGACGACGACGGCGGTGGCGTGGCTTTCGCTGCGCCGCTTTTAGCTCGCGCCTCCCTGGGCCGGAGTAAAAGTCTCCTTTTGTCCTGGATAAAAGTTGTCGTTTCCTCTTCACCTTGACGCCGATTCCGGGGTTGCGCTCTGCGCTTGGTGCGCTTTTGGAGGCTGCGCGCATCACGGTGGCGCCAAACACGCGCTCCTTTCTCGTCGCGGCGGGGCGGCGCCGGGGCGCGGCAGGGTAATCGCTCTGCGGCCGTAGAGGCAGGCGGAGCAGGCGGGGCAGGCGATGCCGCACTGACTCAGTTTCTTTCCCTTTTCTCATTTCATGGGCGGTCGCCATCGTGGCGCGCGCCTGCTCGCCCCGCCCCGCCCCGCCGCCGGCGGCGCCCCCGTGCGCGCCTCGTCCTCGAGGGCGGCCGTCAGTCGTGCCGAACGGAGGATGAGCGGGAGGTTTGCGAGTCCGTCCGCGGAACAACGGCGGCCGCGGGGCGCGTCGCGTTCTCACCACCGGCGCGGCCGCCGAGCCCCGCCCTGCTGCTGCTGCTGCACGCAGAGCGCCGTCGGAGCGTTGACATCGCGACGCGTCGCCTTGCGGCCGTTCCGCTCAAATTGAGTTTGGCGCCGGAAATTAATCCACGCGAGGAGGGTGGGGAGGGGCAGAGGGGGTGGTGGAAGTGGATGAAGCAACGCCGCGCCGCGGTGCACGCGAGCCACGCAAGGTGTACCGCTGCAGTTCCTGTTTGATCTGGGCTCGGCCGCGGGGTGCGGCGCGAGGCGGGGCTCAGGGGGGCGGCGCTGACGGGCCCGCGGACAGCTGGAATGCGCGCGGGACCGCGAGGCACTGCTGGGTGCAAAAAGAGAGGCAACAAGAACGGAAATGGAGTTTTAAAGAAGTGAGCATAGGTATGTGGTGCGGCTGCGGGCGTCTCTTGTAGTCTTGCTCCAGTTAGGTCGCATGCAGGCGCCTCGCTTTACTTTGTTGCAGGTGGGATTGGGGCGAGATGCGGGACGCCTTAGGGTGCACCGACGCCTCGTCCTGCACCCACTCCTTTGGCCGCCGTGTGGCACCTCTCACTACTTGTTCCCTTTGGGCATCCCTCGGTGTCGGAGTGGCGGTCCGGCGGGGCCGCCGCCCGTGTCCGCTGCGCTGCGCACCGCTCCGCACGGTCGGCGAGGTGTCGGCTGTCGGCGGCGTGGGATGGCGGGGCTGCCAGCCTCGAAAATGATGTCCAAAATGGCGACAGCTTCTGTGGGAGCGCGGGACTTGCTTGCTGTTCAGCACCGCAGGGCGGCCTTTATTCTGTTGGCGCTGCACTCCACCGCCGCCGCCGCCGCGCCGGGCCAGCCCCGCCCCGCGCCAGACCGCACCCGCACGCCTCAAAACTAACACTCCTTCTCAAGTCGACTCGACGGCGGCGACGTCGGCAGCGGAGGCAGCAGAGCTTGTCAACAAAGCAATGGAATGGGAAGCGGTGCGAGGAGGCGGCCGTCGTGTCGGGTGAGTGTTGTGGGACCTGATCGCCCCGCCCCCGCCCCCCGGGTCTCAGGTGGTGGTGGTGAAAGTCCCCTTTGCCACCATCACCCTCTTGCTTTGACAATGTGTCGTCAAAATGCGCCGTCCGCCGCCTCGCCCTGGTGGCCCCGGTAGAGTCCTACACTCTAGGCCCCGACCCGACAGTGTCTCTCCATTTCCCCGTCCGCCCGGCCCCGGCCCCGGCGCCGCCCGCCCGACCCGACCCGCTTGTCGATATGAAAGCATCTCGGCCCGGCTGGATGGAGGCGCTAAACGCTCCTCCTTCCGCCCTCGTTCTTCCACCACCGACCATTATGGTTGTTGTTTTTTTGGTGTCCTTCGCCACCAGGTTAGCCGCTGCAATCGCGGCGAGCACGCAGCAGCCCCATTCGCACCGAACAATCTCATCCTGGTGCTCGTCCCAGACGCAACCAGCCTATCTCTGGCAGTGGGTGCGGCCGCGGCCCTCCCCACCCCGTTGTCGCTGTCCCTGTAAAAAATTAAAATCGCGACACGATCGGGGTCTCTACGCGGACGCCTTCGCTCTTCTGACCAATAAAGAGAATGGCGCATAGACACCGCCACCTCTGGCGCGACCAACCGGTTCTATCCGGAACGCGGCCCGGCGGGCGGCCCAGGCCGTGCCGCCCAACCTGCGCTCTAACACACCACCACAAACCCTTTCTCCCGACAGTGACTGGCCCGCGAGTCGCAGTCGAAGGGATCAAAACCGGGTTCATATCATTGTCCTATTCCATCCAATCGGCTCCTTGCGTCTGTCCGTCCGTCCGTGCGTCCGCCGGAAGGAAGCGACTCTGCGCGCCTCCCCCTCGCGGAAGGGGAGCAGCGCTCCTCGGAGGCGACCGCGCCTCCCTCTGTCTCGGTCTCGCGCTCGCGGGCCGCCGCGGGTGCGAGAGAGGCGGCGGCGGCGGCCCGCGCCCTCGCGGGGGCGACCTGCTGCCGCTTTTTGCTGCCACACGTGGGAACGTATGCAAGGATCGACCGACCCGACCCGACCGACCGACCGCCTTACATAGGGCGAGGCGAGAATGGGTGCCGGGCGGAGCTATCCGGGCCGAGGGGCCTCGCGGGGGCAAACGGCGTCCTGGGGGCGGCCGGGAGGCGACTTGGCTCGCACTCCGGAAACCAACTGCAAAAGACTGCCCGGGCAGGGTCTTTTCCACCGTCTTTAAGACTGCTCCTGCCTGGGCTGGTAGCGGGACAGCCGGCCAGTGCAGGACGAAGAGGAAGTTGTGCCCCGGCCGGTGCTGGACGTGGAGGAGATTGTGCCTCGGCCCCGCGGTCAGATCAGTGCAAGACGAAGAGGAGGTCGGGCCCCGGCCGCAGCCAGTGCAAGACGAGGAGGTTGGTGCCTCGGTCAATGCAGGACGAGGAGGATGTTGTGCCCCGGCCAGTGCAGAACGAGGAGGAGGTAGGTGCCCCGGTCAGTGCAGGACGTGGAGGAGGAGGTTGTGCTCCGGCCAGTGCAGGACGTGGAGGAGGAGGTTGTGCCCCGGCCTGTGCAGGATGAGGAGGTTGTGCTCCGGCCAGTGCAGGACGTGGAGGAGGAGGTTGTGCCCCGGCCAGTGCAGGATGAGGAGGAGGAGGAGGTTGTGCCCCGGCCAGTGCAGGATGAGGAGGAGGAGGTTGTGCCCCGGCCAGTGCAGGATGGAGGAGGAGGTTGTGCCCCGGCCAGTGCAGGATGAAGGAGGAGGTTGTGCCCCGGCCGGCGCGGCGATTAGTCTTGCGGGGGGCGGCGGGGCCGGGGGCCGCCCGAGTGGCCTTGCCGACCGGCCGGCCGGGCCTTGCAGAGAAAGTCGCCAGCCCTGCCGGCTGCTATTGGCCCGCTGTGTAGTGGTAGTCTGCCATTCACCTCGAGAACCGGAACATGCGGGTGCTGCTGCTGTGTCCAGTCCAGGCCGGCGGCACGGTCCATCTGGTCTGCTGGGGGGATTCGGACGGAGCGAGGGAGAGCCCGCGTGAGCACGGCACCTTGCTCGAGATGTTGGATCGGCTGCCGAGCTGCTCCGTGCCCCGCGTGGCCTACCCTCCCGGGACGCTCCTAGCTCCACTTCCAAGCTCTTGCCAGACGAGGGGCGTGGGTCTCGGGCGTGGGCCGCCTATGGCTCCTGGCTCAGGCTCCTCAGCCTTCTCGGCCAGCTGTTTGATGCGTGTCCGAATATCGGACAAGGAAGGATCGCGCGGAGGAAAGTTGTCGGACTGGCCTGGCGTGGTGTGGCGTCCACTCCGGGGCTGCTTGGCCAGTCCAGTCCCAGTCCCCCCCGCGCCGCGGAACAGCTGAACGGTGCCACGCGGGGCGGGGCGGGGCAGGGCAGGCTCCGACCTAGGAAAACGCAGGGCCCCTTACGCGCGGCCGGCGGCGTCGGCGTGCGAGGCTGGAGGCGGACGGGACGCCCTTTCGCAGCTGGACGATGACATTTCACGGCCCCCCTAAACGCGCGGCGTGCCGTCGGCGTCGCTCTCGTCGCTCTGCTTCCCCGTTGTGCAGGGCAGTTCCAGCAGGGGAAGCGTATGAGGTATAGAAACGGTTCGCGCCGGGCCGGGCCACCGACGCTTATTAACGTGTGCGGCTTTGCGGCCTCGCGCCTCATGATCGGAAGGGAGCCAATGAGTGTAACTCTTTAACGGCGGCGGTGGCGGTGCGGCGGCCCTGGCCTCCGCGAGGCTCACGGCCGAACTCCACCGCCGCCGCCGCGCCACCCCCGGACCCGGGGCCCCAATGTAAGAGACAAGACAGCGGGCCCGTTGTGGCTGCGGCCCGGCGCGTGAGTGCGCGCTTCACGCGTATGTACTGCAGAGCTGCCGGCGGGAGGCGCGAGGACCGCCGGAGTCGTGTGTCGTGTCGTTTGTTCAGGCCCCGGCCGGGCGCCTCCGCGCCTCCGTGTCGTGTCCGGGGCACTCGCGGCGATTGGAAATCCGGATCGTGTCATCACTGAAATGTGTGTTATGACATCTGTCGCGCGCCACGAAAGTGTGTTCGACCGAAACGATAAAGATCATGTAGCTACACTTGGGTCTGTTGCAATGTTTTCATGTCACGTTTGCGTGTGAGTTTCATCACTCGCGTTTCACGTACATAGTCTTCCTCGCTCAATTTTAAGCGGCTGAATGCCACTCTGAATGTCACACTTTTCATTGTCTGGAGCGTGGCCGTTGATCCGAGATGGTAGCGGTCCCGACGCTGAAAGGGAGCCTCCCGAGCAGCTGCGGCAGCGGTGGCGGCAAAAGTAGTAGGGTTGCCGTAATAACAATTATGGCGACCACTGAATTGTTTGCACTTTTACGATGGGCATGCGGTAGCTCTTAAGCAAATGAGATGACGCTGCCTGCTCGCTATGGAGAGAGCGGCGGCGCGGCGGCCGGACGGCCCCCCGTCCCCGCCGGGCCGCCAGGACCTTTGGGGGCGAACAGGGCCGCACAACAGTGGCGGCCTTTGGCGTCGTCATAACGAGCTCCGGCACTCGGCCTGGTGGCGGTGGCACGCAGGCGCGGCGCGGCATGGCACGCCAGACCTCGGAGCGCATGTGTGTGTATAATCATTTTATTATATTGACTGCGTCGCGCTTCCTGGACCGCACCCCCCGAGTGACTCAATCCGATAGTGTTCCTCACTCTCCCGTCACTCTCCTCTTGTGGTGCGGGTGGAGAGAGAGACAGAGAGAGAGAGAGAGAGAGAGAGAGAGAGAGAGAGAGATGTGCGCGCGCGCGCGTCACTCTGCCGGGTGTGTTGGACAGCCGGGCGCATCACTCTGAGTTGGGCCCCGCTGCCGGTCGCCTGGCGGATGTCTTGGACGGGCAGCGCTGATGCTGATGCGGTCGTCCCGACGCGTCGCGTGCCCGCCCAGCGCATTGTGCCGTGAAACCTGATCCCGGGCGCGAGCTATGGCACGGGCCGCGTCAGCAGCTGCCCGCCGCGGCCGCACGGGGCACGGGGCGCGGGCGCACCGGGGCGCCACCTAGGCCACTCGGGCCACCCAGACAACGACGGAAAGGGGGAAAAGGGCGCTGCTTTAGTTTCACAAATGATAGCTTCTTTTCAAATACACATGTTCACACAACAGTAAAAATTTGAAAAAAGGCGCCTGTTATTTGTGTCTAGCTTAGCTTTAGATCTGTCTTTTAACACATCCTGACGCCGAATTTACTTTTGTCTCGCATGAGGTAAAATTTGGACCAATTGCTCATAACCAGATACATTCCCAGACAGGCTCAACAAATTCCCCTCCCCATCTTTTGTACAGACCGTCTCTGGCATTTATTCATGTTATGTTGTGCTTTACCCCTGCTTTACTTCGCTATATTACGAGGTCTATATACCGGGCATATATGGCTCTCTGATTGGAGCATCCGTCAGCTGCAGGCGTATGGGCGCATTGGGGGGCGGGCAGGCGAAGACACTGCTCGTCCGAGGAGGAGAGGAGAGCGGAGGAAAGGTTTGTGGGAGGGCAAAGGGGAGGGGGGGGGGGTCTTCCCTCTGGAGCGCGGCGCCGGCCGGGCCTGGCCGCCCGCCCGCCCGGCCGCAGGCAGGCAGTCTGCGCGCGGTAGTGACGGCGGTAGGACGGCCCCGTAGGACGGCGTGCCCAGTTCGCTCCGGCTAACCTCCGGAAGTGAGGACGCGACGGGAGGGGCGGTGTCTCCTATTCCTGCGCGCGCGTGTGTGTGTGTGTCTGTGTGTGTCGCGTGTGTTTTGGTGTCGTGTGATTTGTGTGCGACACGAAGGGGTGGTGGTGTTAGTTTCGGAGTGTCACAAGTGCGTCATCTATAACCGCGCGTCTTTTGGATTCACTATGGACGGCCTCTTCCGACAACGCCGGCTCGCCGTCCCCAAAAGGTGAGTAACTGGAGACCTACGATGATAAGTTTGTGGTATGAATTTAGCTCTTAAATAATTTGCTCTTCAAGGATTGGCATATTTTTAACAGATTAGAGCATCCACCGTGGAGCTAAGTTTAAAAATTGTAATTGGTTTTATGCTAAGAGTTTACTTTTATAGGGAACTTAACCACACAATTTTGCGAATCATTAAATCTTGTGGGCCTGCCCGAACGCACACTTGAAGGAATAACTCTTTCGTTAGGTTAATCCTACCGGCTCTAATAAAGTTTCCCACGATCCGGCAACGCTGCGGGCGGGAGGGTGGCGCCTCGGCGCTGCGCGTCGAATTTGGCGCCTACCGTGCTCGGCTGTGCTCCGCTGTGCACGGCGGTGCTCAGCTGTGCTCGGCTGTGCTCGGCTGTGCTCCGCGCCGCTCCGCTCCACGCCCATGCCAGCCGCGGCCGGCTAGACGGGCCCCCGGGCCCCGGGGCCGCGGCGGCCGGCCAGGCCAGGGCGGGCCGCTCAACGGAACGGAGACAACAACCGTGAATAAACCGGCCGGTGTTCTTTTCACCATTTTCATGGGCATCCTTCCTCTCTGAGGAGCCAGGGGCTCCGGACGGATCGTGACGGTCCAAGGCTGGCCCTAGTTTGGCCCGCGCGGTCCTCGCTGACGAGGAGATTGGCGGCAAATAAGGGAGCGGTTGTGCGTGGGGCAGGGCGACGGG
>NW_026267464.1:166842-168197 GCF_000697945.3 Frankliniella occidentalis
GGCGACGGGGTGGGGGGCGCTCGAAACGATTTTCGGTGTCCCTCCGACGACGTGTGAGGGACGTAACCATCCTCACAAAGGCATTTTTGTTAAAGGACGTGCGTCGTTCACGCTCAAAGGACGTTCTCTACCGAGGCTACGTGACAAAAATATTTTTTTCTTTCGCGGAGCTGATTATTGCCCGCATTGCTCGTGTTGGATGAGACGATTAATTACGTAGGTCTTTTGTTATTTGTCAGGAAAAAAAGATTCTGGCTGCCCGCTCTTAGGTTTTTCACCAGTCATGCGTTCTGCGCCGCGTTCCTTGAGATCCTTGCCGTAAACGCGTGAGGTTTCAAGTTCTTGGCTTCTACGGAAGGGAGGGACACCACAAAAAGAATGATAAAATAAAAAATGGTAAGAAACACTCGGCTGGAAATGATGGGCTTTTAATAGCTAAATTGTGTTGACTAATCCTTGCCGCCCATTCATCACTGCGCCAGCCAGCAGCGCACTGCAAAGGAGAAGAAGAAGAAGAGGAAGGAGGAGCCGGAGACGAAAAAAGTGGCGAGAGAATGTCGGTCCGAACGTGACGCGCCAAGATCAAGGCGACGCTGAAAAATGTACCCTCGCGGGGTGGCCGCACCGGAAGAGTATACTCACTGAATGGGAAAAGACAATTTTACTGTCCCAGGAAAGTTGACGTTTTTGTACACCCTCGTTTGCCAGAGGAACTTTTTCCTCTTTTATTTTAGAAGGTGGTTTGTACGATCGATCAGTTCGGATGAAAAACAAAATCCTCTAAACGTCATCAGTCCTGAAAAAAAAATCCCATCCTGTATTTATTCAGAGTGTTACCCCTAGAGAGGGTCCCCTCGGTTACCCTACGAGCCGATGCGAACAAACGAAGGAGAGCAACTGGTATCAAAAATGATCCCACGGAATCGACGCGCGTCTTTAGCCGAGTCCTCTTGAAGGCAATCACAAAGTCCCCTTGTGTTGTGGCTTTGTTTTTCCAGTGCCTTGCGTATCCGGGTCTCTGCCGCACGGGGAAAGGCCTTCCCTCTCTCTCTCACCGCTCCAGGCCCTTGCAGGCCCCTCGGTCATTTGAGCGGGGCGCTGGTGGAACGATACAAATTAGATGGCTGTCGTGAAACGGCCTGCATAGTAGCAGTGTGCGGTGCTGCCGGCCGTGCTGCCCCGTTAGCGGCTCGGAGCCCTGCAGGCGCCCCCTGGAGACCTCGAGTCTGGGGGCTCCGGAGGGGGCCAAGCCGCCCGGAGGAGTTCCGAAGGAGCGCGGAGAGGGTCTGCTGGGCCCCGGGGCAGGAGGGCAGGCAACAGTGGCAGTGCAGGCAGGCCATTCTAATCAGAGCAGC
>NW_026267464.1:169593-194389 GCF_000697945.3 Frankliniella occidentalis
AGATAGAGGAGAAGCAAAAGGCGATTGTGCCGACCGGCACCGGCAGCAGCAGCGAAGCCCTTTTTTCTCGCCTCATCACCGTTCGTTTGCAGTCGTGTCTTTTCTTTTCCTGGCCATTATACCCCGCGCGGGTTGGTGGCGCCGCCGCTGCGTCGATAAATGTAATGGAATAAAGGGGAGCGCAAGGAGTTGCGAGTCGACATTTCCTCGCGTTACTTGTCACTCCCCTCCCCCCTCTAAGTTTGCGCGGCCGGGTATGGGCTTGAGGAGCAGGCGACGACGCGCCCGCGGCTCAAAACCGCGGACCGTTTCGTTTTGTTCTACTTTCTCGGCTATAAGTGTACGACATTTTTTCGTACCCCTGCTCAGTGTGAGTGGAGTGAGTGAGTGACTGAGTGACTGAGTGACTGAGTGAGTGAGAGCGAGCCTGAAGCACGTGCAGTGGCCCTGCTGCGTTGATAGCTGATGGACAAGAAAGTGGCATCCCCTTTGCGGATCCGCTAAGTGTTATTGCCCGCGCATCAGCCCGACCGTGAAAACGATCGGACCCGTTTCGGCGAAAAAGCATCTCCTGGCGGCGGCGGTGTGCGTTCGCGTTCACTTTGCACCGGCGATGATGATTCGGCGCGAGATGCTGGGCGCGGCCTGCTTCGACGTGATCGCCGCTGATTCGATGGACGCAGCGGGGACGGCTGATGGACGCGCCGCTCCCCTCGTCGGCGCCGCCCTCCTCTGCCGATGATGCGCGAGGAGAGAAACCTTCTCTCGTCCTGAAGGGAGCGCGCGGAGAGCGAGAGAGACGGGGGAAGTGGGCTATGTCTGTCGTGGGGGATTACTGCACGAGATCTCTCGTATATTAATCCAGCGCTGGGCGTGCCCGGGGCTTAGCGGCCATGAGGAGGAGGAGGAGGAGGAGGAGGAGGAGGGGGAGAATAGTATAGTGCTACAAGCGCTATTAGGTTTCACGCCTTCACCGCTGCTGCCGCTATCCCTTGCCGGGCAGGCCACGGCGACGGACACAAGCGCGGCGGGAATGGGGCGCGTGCCAAGGCAGAGCCCCGGGTCCGGGGCCCCCCGCGACCCGCGCGGCCAAAGGAGTTTGTTCTCTGCCCCGCTGAGTCGTCGTCGTCGCTGTCCCCTGCTCTTGCTCGTGTGGTTTGTTTCGTCGCATCCTGATCCCGCTTTTATGCGCCCGTAAAAGTAACAAACAACTTGCCTTAAATTGCACTTGGCCTACTTCCCTTCGCGTCGGCAATATATGCCATCTTTCCCCTTTTACCGGTGTAACAGTTGTTATTGTGCTTGTTTTGAAAAGGGCAATTTGTTTCAACGGTTTTGCCGGTTAGAGACGGAGGTTTAGATACCACATTATTCCCCTCATTTTGGTTTACGACTCATTAATTTCAACATGTTTACCATGTTGTTCAAAGCAGTCAACATACTATCCCATCCCTTTTAAAAGGAAATCTGTCGCCCTTTGAAAGACAGTGTAAGCTCCAGACGCGGACGCTAAGGGGCCTCATGAATACGCATGCACGCCGTGCCGCTGTCCGGGGCGGGGCGGGGCGGGGCGAGGCGCCGCCGGACCGGGCAGCTCCAGGGCGCCGCGCCCGGCCACGCCAGCAGCACGGGGGACGACGGGAGTGGACGACGGGGCACCATTACCACTATTTTCCGATTTGAAACAGCTTTTTATCCGGCGCCTGGGCTTCAAAAACGGGACTTTACTCGCCAATTTGGTAGCTCCGTCCCCGCCGGCGCCTGGCGCCGGAGGAGAAGCGGGAAGGGGTGGGGTGGGGGGCACCACGTGGGTATAAGCGCGGGAGACTCTCTGTCTCCTCCCTCCTCCGGGTCGACTGCTTCCTCTCTGCTTCTTTGCTGATCCGCCCGCAAGGTGTTTTAATTACTTTTAAACATTGGTTGCCGCCCGCGTACGCGGGGCTCGCGGGGCGGAGCGGGGCGGAGCGGGAGCGACGCGGAGTTTCCTCAGCCGCGTCGGCCCGACCCAGACACGCGGAAGAACATGCGTGTGAGTGCGGGGGGCGGGCGCAACATGACTTGGTTTGCTCTCGGGGAGCAAGCGCACCCCGCCCCGCCTCACCCCGCCTCACCCCGCCTCACCCCGCCTCACCTCACCTCAACCACGCCCCGCGCGTATTCATGAAGATGCCGCCGCACACACACACACACACACACACACACACACACACGGGCCGTTTCTGCCCGCTCCGCTCACCGGCTCCGACCCGACATTTCTCTGCCCGCAAAGTGTGAGAAGACGCTCTAACCGTTGCTTGCTCATGCTGGGCACGCCGGCGCTGCGTATGCTGATGGGGGTCAATAAACGACCCCCGCCATGTTTTTAACTGCATTATTATCATTACTCGGGAAAACTTAATTTTTGATAACAAATCTCTGCGCCGCCGCGCTGTCGCTTTGCTCGCCTCGTGTGCCATTTGCCCATGACGATTATTTCTGACGTTTGCGTAACAGAGTATGATGGCTACCGTGTGAAATGGCGTCCGGATCGGACCGTGACACTCGGCGCGTTGAGACTGCAGTGTCATGCATGGCGGTGTCAGGTCGGGGGAGCAGTGGAAGAGGAGGTAAAACTTCAACTAAAAATTTAAAACCAAAAACATAAAATAAATCACTTTAAAGAAAAACAAAACTCAGGCTGTTTGGTCAGTCCCGTCTGACTTTCGTACTGGTGGGACGCTTTGAGATGCCCCACCCCCACCCCTCTACCGAAAAAAGTAAAGATTTGTTTATTTAGCTAGTACTTAATGCCTTTGGAATGCTTTAATGCCTTTTTAACTTTGTTAAATTTTAATGCCTTTGGAATGGCATGAACATTTACTAAGGTATTCCTGTTTTGCACCTTTGGTCTCAGGGTACTAATTGTTAATGTCTCTGTATAGTTATCATCCTTAGTCCTACTTTTTGTTTTTTCAGTGGCCCGAATTTTTTCCTCTGCACCTTTGCCGAGGCAAGCAAAGAAGGGCCAAAGGAAGGAGCCAAGACGTGCAGCACGGTTGACTGACATATGTTTAGATTGCGTGCCGCCCCGGCTGGCCCAGATTTGGCTGTGTGCTATCAGACACGGTTCCCGGCGCGATGGTTACCATATCTTTCTGTCCTCCAATCCCCCCACCTCCCTCCCCTTCTTCTCCTCGCGGAATGGAGTACCGTTTTGAAGGCATTCATAAGAGGACCCCGCCGCCGCCGGTCTGGCCGGCCGGGCCGGGCGGGCACCGCGCTACCGGCCGGCCGAGCGGTAACTGCACAGCGCAGTAATGCATCGTGTTTGCATCGTACCGAGCCAACCGGTAATTGATCCGGACTAAATACGGTCAAACGGCTAATGGTGTATTGTGCATTTCTTTCAGCAGCAGCAGCAGTAGTAGTGGACATCCCTGTCCCCCGTCCTCCCACCCGCTTTTTTGTCCCTCGGCCCCTCTGCTCCGAGTCGCAGGCAATAGTACGGTCCTCCGTCAAGTTAATCGAGCACTTTATTTCCTTTCTCCCCACTTCCATTTTTTGGTTCATTTTGTTTAAAAATAATAACACAATATGCTTACTCAGAAAAACAAAATAATCCCGCGTTGGAAATAATTATTTTGATGTCGAATCAAGTAAATGAAAAACACAAATTAATCAATACATGAAGACGAACACAATATATTGGCTAAACTGCTGCTTTGAAAGCAGCGGGAGATGGTTGGATAAAATATTCTAACCTGTAATTTTTCAGTCGTCGGGCGCAATAGAGAATGTGTGCGAGCGATGGTAACAGTAGACGTGTAGATGCAGTCGGTGGATACTGGAGAACGGAGAACGTGTATGTGTGTTTGAGAGAGACATGGAGGGAGGGAGAGAGAGAGGAGGGGGGGGGGGGGCTTTGGTATAGACCCGGCCAGCCACCGGTCACGTGACATAACTCTTTCTGTCCACGCCCACCTGGCCCCTCCTCCTCTCATATCATCACTTTTTTCCTCATCTCCCTCTCGCACACCTTTCTTTTCAATCTCTCTCTCTCTCCCTCTCCCCCTCTCTCTCACGTCTCCCTCTGGTCTGGGCCATACCGCTGCTGCTGCACTGACCGGCATGGATCATGCAAGCTGCAGGCCAGCGCACGCACACACGCACGATACGCACACTCACTTGCATGTTGGACGCACCGGTTGCACCATTAGCCGGCCTTAAAGTGTGTCGCGTCGCGACGGTGATGTGTTTTTCTGAACGCGGAACACGGCCGTCGACGCGCCGCGCTGCCCCGCCCCGCCAGCCTCGCGTGGCCTGGTGCCCCCGGACTGACCTGCGCGCCGCCCAGCCCAGCGCCGCCACGCCCCGCCCCGCCACGCCACGCCTCGCCACGCCCCGCCACGCCCCGCCACGCCCATGATTGGGGATGCCCCTTCGCCGCTGTTGCAGCGCTCGCGGTGCCCTGCTGTTGTTGCACGCGTTCCCTTTCCCCACCGCAGCAATAGGGAAATAGTGAAAAATACAAAAAAATAAAATAGGTAGAATGGAATGTCTTTTGGAACAGGACACGCAAGCGGATCCCGGACGAGACAAAGGCAGTAGGCGCCTCGTGCCGTTGCAATAATAGCGCCAAGCAGCTGCGGACCCGTTTGGCTCCGCGGAGTGCCCCGCGAGTGCCTCCTCGGAAGAGACCGCCGACCACTCCACTTCAGCGAGGAGGAGGAGAATCCGCCCCGTCGCTGCGCTGCTGCACTGCACAGGATGAAAAAGAGACCGTCATAAACTGTGCTGCTTGGCGCCGCGCGGCGGCGGGCTCCGGGAAGGGCACTGCCCTAGTCCGTCCGTCCGTCCCCCCGCCCGCCCGCTGCCCGTCCGTCTTGTCTCTGAGATGGCGCTCCCGATACGCCGCCGCACCCATCTCATCAAGCAGGAGGTCGCCGCGACGCCTGTCGACCTCTCTCTAGAGGCGCGGCGGCTGGCGACGCCTCGGGGATGACACGTCGGAATCTCGCCCACGCCGGCCACGCTACGCTACGCCACGCGACGCAGCCCCGCCAAGCGGCCGCGTGTTGACATTTCCAGCAACACGCCCTCCCTGCGCTGACGTATCAATCACGAGTGAAAGGGCCCCGGCGAGTGCGTCGTCAGCGGCCGGGTCACTTCCCCGCCGCGGGTCGGGCCTCGCGGCCGCGCCGCGCAGTGTGCCCCGTTTGCTCGCTCGCGCTCTACGTTTTTGGCCGCAACGCGGCGGAGGGCTTTTTGGCCCCTCTCGCGCGGCGGCACGAGGGCAGGGCGCCTCCACCGCCGCCGTTTGGTCGTGGGCTCCAAAGACCCGCCCGGCGCCGGTATCCGCCGGTACCGCTACCCTGCGGCCCCTTATTCCTTAATGCGATGCCTTTTATCGAAACGGTGGGCGCGGTGGGAACAATCGCCCGCGCTTTAAAAGAGACGAGCGGGACGGCGCGCGCCCCTGCGGTGCGGGCTGACCCGCCGTACAGTGGTGTCTGGCTGTTGCCTCTACCTCTCAAGCTGCGCGCCCCTGCGGTGCCGGCCGACCCGCCGTACAGGGGTGTCTGGCTGGTGCCTACCTCCCAGGCTGTGCACCCCTGCGGTGCAGGCAGTCCCGCCGCACTGAGGTGTCTGGCTGTTGCCTACCTCCCAGGCTGTGAGCCCCTGCGGTGCAGGCAGACCCGCCGTACTGGGGTGTCTGGCTGTTGCCTACCTCCAAGGGTGCACCTTTCCTGGGTCGCGGCAGCACTGGGGTGGGTAACGGTCGCCCCGCTTCGGAGGGTGCGTGCAAGGCTTTGACATTGCTTGTCATCCAGTGCGACGGGAACCCCTGGCGGCGTTGTCCCCGTGTCCCCTTTCCATGCTCGCGCTCTCGTGGTATGTGCACCCGGCGCGTCTATCGGTTCCCCCCGTGACACATTTCCACGCATGTGGGCACCACGACCACGGCGGAAACGTGACACGCCGTGTGACACGGGCCTGGGCCCGCTAGGTGGCGTGGCCGTGGCGGCGCACCGCTAGGCTGCCGGCCGAGATGTGCATCACGGTGCATGTGTTTTAGGGGCGATGCGACGACGTCCTGGTGCTGCTCGCCGTGGTAGTACAAGTGCGTCGGCGAGGTGGGGGGTCCCGCCGACTGCAGCTGGCCCGGTGCGGGTGCACTCCCAGCTGGCCTCCCCCGCCCCGCCGCGCCACGCCCCGTGGCTCGCGAGTAATTTGTTCCGTTCCGCGGTTCGGCCGGCGGCGGCGGCGGCGGCGAACCCGCGGTGCCGCGACGGGTGGCGGGCGGCGGCTTGCCTCTGAGGGGCGGCGGCGGCGTCTGACAGCGACAGCCCGTGCGTGCGAGCGTGCAAGGCGTTGTGAAGAAAAAGGAAGAAGAAAACACGACGGTGGTGTCCAGACGTGACAGCCTCTTGAGGCGAACGGTGTCGTGCACCGCGAGGAGGTCACGGACAGCGGCGGGGACTGACGGCGAAGGGCAGAGTGTGATGTCCCCCTGCGACACATCCCTGCCGTGCTGCTGGTCTGCACCTGTCCGATGGACCCGGACGACGCGCCCTTGAAGAGCGTCGTGCCCCACCTGCGCACGGCGACCATACCGACATTTCACGCGAGGTTGCGGACAAAAAATAAATAAACAAAAAATACCTTGCAGTGACAGACCACAGGGGCGGCAGATCCCGTGGGAAAATGTTATCGTGCCGTGTCGTGTAGCCGCTTTGCTGCGGCTGCTGCTCTATCGGGAGAAGGATGGGCTTTACTGCTCGCAACAGACAGCCCTAGCTGAAGTGTTTACTCTCTGTCTCTTTCTTTCTCTCAGTTATCTTTGTGTGAGCGTGATCGTGTCATATGACGACTTCATACACTCCGTGTTCACTGCACATGCATATGAATGCGCCATTCTTCCGAGAAGTTGTGCAGTCGAGTGGATCCGCCCGGCGGCGGCCCCGGTCCCAGCAGCAGCGGCCGTGTGAGAGAGCGGCAGCGGCGGCGTCCTGGCGGCTGTGCCCCGGCCCCCGCCCGGGCCCCCGGGCCCCCGGCCGGGGCGGCACGACGCACGCCCGGAGCCGGAGCGCACGCTCCGGAGCACAGCATGTGGCGCTCCGCGGAGCACGACGGCTTTTGATCGCGTTAAGGGCGCACTTCCTCTCTGTCGTCGTCGCCGCCGGCGTCTCTTAACCTCCGCCGCCGGCCGCTGCGATTTCGGCGCCAAAGTTGAGCAGCCCGCTCGGACCCCCTCCCCCTGCTGCGCCCGCTGGGAGCTGCGCGTGTGCTTCCGCCGATTGTGAGGTAACGTGTGTTTGTCCAGCAGCGGCTTGCTTAGCCCGGCCCGCCATGCTCCAGAGCAGGGGGGCAGGGCGCGCACTGGAGAACGCCAAGGGCCTGCCCGGGCCTGCCCAACTCCAGAGAGCTGACCCCGTGTGTTGTTGTTGCATTCCGGCCCGTTTGGTTGGCACACGTCGCGGCCGGCGCCGGGCCCATTGTCCGAACTATTGTGTGTGGGACGTGGGCATCGCCGCCGCCGTGGCGCCCTGCAGTGCCTGGGACGGCGGCCCTTCCCCGCTCCGCCCCGCCTTGCCCTACCGAGCCTCACCCGACCCCACCCACCCACCTATATCCCCGCTGCCGCTCCCTCATGGATCGGCATCATCGGCAGGGATCGATGCACTTGACGTGATAGCTGCAGCAGCAGCGGGCGCAGAGGCCGCCGCCCCGCCCCGCTCCGCCTACTGCCCGCCTCATAAAGCGGGATGAGGCATTGCATCGGCTGACGCGCCGCCGTTCGACCGTCGTGGAGGGGTTTCTCATACACGACGATCAAGATTAGCAGTCTTAGCGTCGTCGTTCAGCCTAGACCATCGACGTGCTTGTTTATTCTGGGCTCGCTCGGGCGCGGTTCGGGGGCACGGGGCACGGGCGCGGCCGCCGGGGGCGCTGTGCGGCGCTGTGGGCCGAGCGACGAATAAACCCAGCCGGGCTCTCCTGGCCCCCCTAAAGCGGGAGTGAGTGTTGTTTTGCGTTTCCAAGGCGATGTCAAACCGCAGGCCGCCGACTCGGCGCGCCAGTCCCTGCCCTGCGGGGCGGGGCGGGGCGACGCTGGGCGGGGCCTGGAGGGCAGCAGAGAAAGTACGAGAAAGATCGCTGCGATCCATTTCTATCACGCCCTTCTCCACGCCGAACCGGATCGCGCTCGCCTTCTTTTTATTTCTTTTTGTTTTACGTCATGACCGTGTCGTTAATTTCTGCGGGGGAGAATCCTTATATTTTCGAGACTTCATGCTTTAACGCCGCAGATGACCTGGTTCCTGTGTTTTCGGCCGCCATAGTAGTTAGCGGTTGATGATTGTACGGCTGTCAGCCGAGGCCCAAGGGCCCACGACTGTTTCGAGCAAAAGCCCAAATAACAGGGGAAAGCAAAAACTGTATTACACGGCATTTTATGTTAAGGTGTAAATGGAGAGGAACGTGTTTTTGCGTATAGCATGACGTTCGGTGCTTAGTCGAAGCGGAGAGACAATTTTAAAAGTGGGAAATTTCTGTCTCTAAAAAAGTGTGTTTATTATTGTGTTTGTGTAAATTATTGACTTTCGCTCCCATTTTCAACATATTATGCCGTCGCCACCTTCTTTGCCTTATGGAAGAATATCAGTATAGGAAGGGACGTTCAATCCATAAATATGTGTGTGTGTGTGTGTGTGTGTGTGTGTGTGTATTTCTCTCTCCCGTATGTGTGTGTTACGGCGCGCAAGGTCCAAGCACGGCGCGCTCAATTAATCAGAGCGCAATGGGCGCAATCAGCAGGATGTGAACTGAAGTGCCTTAACGGGCTAAAGGCTAGCGGCACACTACCCTCCTCTTTTCATTCCTGCTTCCCTCTGTGTGCCTTTTCTGACCGCTATTGGCGCTAATGGCAAACAAGGCAAAATAAATGACGAATAACTTGCGGAGCGGGCAAGGGTCACCATTGCATTGACCTCGCGCGGCAGCCGGACACGCTTGCTGGTTCTCACAAAACTTTCCATACAATCACGGAGAGTTTGACTCCCCGGAATTGTAAATTATTTTTGCCCCGCGGCCTCTCGCTAATAAACGTGTCGTCCGGAAGTAGAACTACGTAAGATCCGCAGCCAAATCAAGATTCTCCTCCACATCCAAACGATCTCGCCGGGGTGGCGTTGGCGGAATGGTGTGAAAAAGTGGTTGCTACCCGCCGCGGTGCTGCCGGGTGATAGGTTTGAAAAAGTGGGTGCCGATGTGGACCGATGCCAAAGGGAAAATATATAGATTTGCGTTTTGCGCGTTTGGAAAGTTGTTGGCGGAACAAGCGCTGAGGTCTCGCTGATTTCAGTGCCAAAACTGCTTCTTCCAATTAAATGCGTGAGTGCTCGCGCTGTTTTATGAGCGCTCTGCCCCCCGGGGGCTAGCGAGCACCGGATGGACGTCTCGGTCTCAGCGCCGGACCGCGAAGTGAGTCGGGCCCACCAAACGATCTTTTAAATTCCTTCTCATTTTTGCCTTAAAATTATGGTTTGGATGGTCATTTTTAACAAGCCGAGGTTCCTTTGTATCGAGGGAAAATAGAACTTGAAAGCTTGAAAGTGTTGCTGTTTGCTGTTGTTTTTTTCAGAACGACAGCTTTACGTTGCTCAGGTTGAGAGAGAGAGAGAGAGAGAGAGAGAGAGAGACCTACAGAAGTGGAAGAGGGAAGGCGTGGTAACTATTCTTCACGTCCCGTTTTATCTGTCAAAGAAAGGAACGTGCGAGCTTGACAAAATGTGAGAGCAAAGTCCGAGGCCCCCGCAGCCCCCGGACGACTGTCTAAATCTTCTCGTCCAGAAAATTGTTTTTTGCTCCGATGCCTTCAAAACACCTGCTGCAAAGCTGAACGTGCTGGTTGAATCCCCCCCCCCCCTTTTCCCCGTCGTGACAAGATGGAGGAGGGATCCGCCTGCGGGGTCCCTCCGGGTCCGCGCCCCGGCGTCTCGCCGTCCCTTTGACGATTCGCTCCTCTCCGTTATTGATTGGGTCAGTTTCTCCCCAAAACGGTGGCGGGCGGTGCGCTGGGGCGTCGTCGGTCGGTCTCCCGAATTCGCGAGGCGCAAATCGATGGAAAGTCGGCCCGGCGGTCGTCGTTGTCGTGGACCCGAGGTGACTGGATTGGGATGGAGTCTTTATGGAGTGGGGGGGTGGCCGTGCTTCTGTTCCTGACGCGGTGCTCGCCCGGCCAAGTGAGATGTACAAAACGCGCGAAGTCTCCCACGCGCCCCCGTCTCTCTCCCTGACCAACCTGCTGCTGGTCAGTCCCGGCCAGGCCCAGCTGGTGGCGCAGCTTTCTCTGTCGTGCCTCCATTTCTCTCTCTCGCTCGCTCGCTCACTCGCGCGCGCTCACTCTCCTCATCTCCACAGCAGTCGTGCCAGCGCAGCCGCTTTGTCAAAAGCCCAAAGCATTCACATTATGACGCGTGTGTTGGGTAAGCGCCGCGCGCGGCGGACGCGCCGTGGAGACTTCAACGCTCGCGGGCGGGGAGGGCTGTGAGAATGATCTCATCACTTTAAAAAAGAAAGAAAAACTTTTGTAAACTCGGTTTTGTGGTGTTTTTTTTTTCTGGCAAAAACCTTAAAGCTGTGTGGCAGCACACCTATACACAGCGCCCCGCGGCTGCTCCGCGCCGGGCTGCCGCTGCTGCTGCTGTAGGGTTGAACGTCCCCCCGACCCCGACGCCCCCCCGACGCCCTCCCGGCGCGAGCGGAGCCTGACGGTCGTGCCTGACTTTGACCCCTGGGCGTGCGCGCGCCCCTTCCGCTCGTGATGTCACCGCGCGGCGCGGGCTCCGTCCGTGTGTCGTTACGTGGCTTTACGACCACGTGACTAGGGACCGTGACCTTCCCTATGGCGCCTGCTGTCTCTGCGCCCTGCTGGGCTGGGCTTGTTCTGCCCTTAACCCTTCGCTATCGCCCTACGCCCCACGACGGCGAGGACAACACCCTCCGCGGCAAGGACGCGGCGAGGTGCTGATTCTCTTACCAATTAAACTTCGGACTCGGCCCAACGCCCGTAAAAACGTCGTCGTTGGCCCGCGGGCCGGTTGGTGGTACCTGCTGGCGGCATAGCAGTAATGAAAGCAGATCAAGAAACTCGAGAAGCTCACTCCTTTTTTTCCTATTTTTTTTTTCTTTTTGCCACGCGGAACAGGCTTAAATGTAGGTATATTTTTTCTGCCGTGAATTTTCACGGATTATTGCGTGTGGATTTTTAACAGTTCCGATTTTATTTTGGTATAATTTTACGTATTTGTGAAGCCTCAAGTAAATTTCCATAAATTCAGTGGAAATTTGTGGATTTTTTTGTGAATTGCAGTCGTATCAACAGTTGAATTTCTTGTCCATAAAATTTCAGAAGCAAGCTTGTGATGCTGTTGGTTTTTCGATTCCCCTTGCTTTTCTTAACAGTGTGGCCGGGATAGGCTTCGGGTTGCAGCCGAGTCGCTGACCGCCGCCGCCTGCCTGGACAATGGGAGGGCGGGGTGGTGGCGGTGCGGTGCGGCGCTTCTAGAGGCGCGCGGTCCGTCCGTCCCCGTGGGTCCGGCCGGGCCGGGGGCCCCACCACCATCGCCGCCGGGGCCCTCAGCGCGAGTCATCGCGACAAATTAAACGGTCGCGCGGCGATGTCGCGCTCCGCGAGGAGGCCTGGCCTGCGCCTTGGCCTGCGCAATTAAGTTAGCGGCCCGTGTGTCCGGCCGGCCGTTGCACGTGAGGTCGCGTAATTATTGCCAAGTTATTGTCATTACGTCGCGTTATACCAGCGTTGGGCCTGGTCGCGTTATATGACGCGAGAGCGCGCCTTTAATGCCCACCACGCTCTATCACTCTTTTTGCTTTTACCCCCCTCCCTCCCTCTCTCCTCCATCCTCTCACTTTTTCCTTTATTTCTTTTCTGTTCTTTTTCGCACTCGCGCGAAATTCGCCACCACTTATTTGCGAAATTGGCCAGCTCCACGCCACGGTGACGACGCGCAGCAGCAGCCGCGGTAGCTGCTGCGGCTGTGGGCTGCTTCGTATGTACCCCCACTTTGGGAACCCAATCTCTGAGCGATGGTTGTAAAATTGCAGGAGAGGGTGCGAGGGGCATTGGAGGGGGGGCCAGCGACCACTCTGCCGCCGCTGCTTCCTGAATTATGACGGGCGAAGCGCGTGTGCGCGGCGTGGCGCGGTGGGGCGGGGCGTTGTGCCAGTCTGACCGGCCTCTGCTGCGCCGTCCACCACTTTCTCAGGTCACGCTGCTGCTGCTTCGCGCTGCTCTGGACCACTCCGCCCCGCCCCGCTCCACTCGGCACCTCGGCCGCCGCCGCTTCGCTTGTGCCCGGCGCGGGATGCGCGCGCGCGCAATGATTCCATAGTCACGTAAGCCTTGCCTTGCGCGTCGCGGCCGGCGGTGAAGGGGGGCCGCCGGGGGGGCCGCTGGAGCAGCACTCCCTCCCTCCTGCAGGGCCGCAGGGGGGACAGCGATCGATATCTCTCGTGCAGTCGGTGCGCCGCACGTATTCAATTAGAGCCCAGCCCCGGCGGTGTGCTCCCGGGGGGCTCTGCACCGCCCTGCACTGCAGCACGCTGCTGCTGCTGCTGCAGCTGCAGCTTTCGTTGCGTAGCGCCACGCAACTTTTTTTTTTCCAGAAAAGAAAGAGAAAAGAAAAGAAGCGCGCTGCAACATTTCGGTGACGGGCGGCGGCGCATAGGGCGGCGGCGGCGTGCATGATTGAGGATTCCCACACAAACACTCACACACTAGCACCACTAGCGCCAAGCGGGCGGTCGGGAGCTGTTGTATGTGGGAGAGAGAGAGAGAGAAATGTGATTGAGAGAGACGCAGACATTCAGACGGACCGACGTCGACGAGTGCCTCGCGGGAAATAGAATAAGAAAATGTCAGTGCGCGCAGTGCCTTTGCTCTGCAGCCGCCGCCACCGCAGTTGTTGCAAATGTGCATCGGCGACCTGCCACTTGTTATTCGCGCGGGCCACGCCGCGCGTGCCCCCGGTCGGGCCTCGCCCCGCCCCGCCCGGGCCCTGCCCTGCTGCAGGCTCTGCCGCCGCAATGACTCAAAACTTTCTCTGAATAGGAGGGAGATGGAAGGAAGGCAAGAAGACCATCATTGAAGAGACGCGCGGTGTGCGGGAAGCGACGGCGGCGGCGTGCGCATGGAGGTGATGGTCAGGATGGCGACTTGCTTACAGAAACGTATTACAACGGGGCCTCGGCGTGACGCAATAACCCCAGCGCACACACGCGCGCTGCCGCCGTGTGCGGACGCGGGCGCGTTTTGCGTGACTGCCCCATCCTTTTCTCACACTCTTCTGGTGGTGGTGCTGCTCGCTTTGTACCGCCCTGTGCGCTGTGCGCTGCGCCCGGCCTCCCCGGCGATTAGAGAGAGTCGCGCGCGTCGTGTGCACGGCATATGAGTGGCGTCGCAAAGGAGAGCGCAAGGTGGAGGGAGCGAGCGAGCATCCAATCGTGCCTACACTATCTGAGCACTGTACGAAAAAAAACAAAACACCTTAGTGCTAAGGACAGATGTAACACCCCCAAGAACATGTTGCTCTCGGATCGGCTCCAAGAACATGCTTATATGCTTAGAGCAAATGTTGCTAACCATACGACAGCGGTCTTTGGCCTAACGACAATGTAGCTGGCTCAAGAACAGTCGGTCGTAAACTGAAGGACAGTGTCGCACGGCTAGCAACAAAAATGTTCTTGATCCAGCACCCAGGCCTTTGATGACCGGCATGTCTTAGCACTAATGCACTATTTTTTTCAGTTACATGTAATAACTTGTGCGTTGTTGCAAAAAAATAAAGTGTGAAAATGTTACACTTGAGGAGTTACTACTTTTCAGCTGTTCGCGTTTGAACAAATTTATTCATATTTGTTGTTCGTGGGTGATGGCAGAGCAGGGTTGTAATGACAAGTACAACAGTTCAGTGGCATAAGAGATTTATTCTAGCATTCATTACATCATATGTAGACTTGAATCATACACTATTGACAGAACACACTGAGAATAATAAACATACAGCATTGTGAATATGAATGTGAAGGCTTGAAGCATTATACACAGTAACAATATTCGTTATCTTAACTTGTGAATTATTCTCATATTTTTTTCAAGTATCAATTAAAGTTAACACCTCGAGCTTTCGTCCCAGAGCAAAAACAGAGGGTGTCTCTTTTCCATTTTGTATGCCGATTCACGTGGAAGTGGAAGTTATTATTTTTTTTTTTTCACTGCTGCGGGCCAGTGAAGTGACTGGCTGCTTTGCTAGTGATCCGCGACCCCGCGTCATTCTTCACGACGCCGACCCCGCGGCTCACCCGTGACGACGCCGTGGTAGTAGGGTGCGGGTGCGCGCCGGTGCACTCATCCATCTCGAGCTGGTTGAGCAGCGCACGTCTCTGTTGGGCCTGCTCGCGGGCCGGCCGGGACAAATGGTCCACGCAAGACAGCTTGTTGCGGCGTCCGGGGCGCCGGGTCGGGGCGTCGGCGGCGCCGTGTCGCACAACACCTAGACACGTTGTGGTGGGGCCACGCGCTACACGAAAAAAATTGTCCTGGTGATCTGATCAAACTCTGTTCGACAGGCTTAAGTCTATCAGTGAAATCGACAATCCGATTATGTCATCTACAAATTGGTTGCTATACGATCAGAATTTAAGGGATGAATTGTTGCTTTCATTCAAATGTCTAATCGCGACGTCCAACTTTTTGGTTTTTCGATTGCAGCTACCGACTCAAGCCTATCGAACAGGAGCTCGTGATCACTGCAACAAAGTCTTTTTTTCGTGCGTGTGGCGTCGGTGTGAGAGGAAGGAGGTATGGGAAGGCGGTGCTGTCCTGTGGAGTGCAAATAAGCAGCTTTGCTTTAGCTCCGACCACATGTCGGCCTCGACGCCGCGGCGGCATCGCGCGGCGCTCGTATCTGACCGTCATCGCGCGCCGCCCAAATCGCAAAGCGGTTTCGGTAGATTCCGTCGTCGCTTATCAGTTTTTGCGGCATCTCGCGTCTCTCCCTCCCGGAATGTCCCTGACCCCCATTTCATGGTTTCACACATCCTCGCTCCCCCTTTTTCTTTTATTATCCGCGACGGCGCGCGCCGCAGAGAGAGAGAGAGAGAGAGAGACACACACAGAGAGAGAAATGTGTGGTACAGGAGGAAGATCGCGAGGACGAGGAAAGGTCGCGGGGAAGTGGAGCAGGTGTAGTGGGTGGAGCGGCAAGTGAGGCGGTTTGCACGGCCACCCTCTTCGTCTGTGACTTGAAGCTTTGCGTGATGTGATGAACGGGCAGGTTTGGAAGCAAGGGTTGGAGCTGGGACAACAAGTGAAGTGGGCTCCTGCACGGGCGTGCTTGCTTTGTATCTGGGTGCAACGGCAAGTGCAGCGGACTTGCTGCGCCCGCTCACCCGCTTCACCCGCTGCGCTTGCTGCGCCCGCTTCGCCTGCTGCGCCCGCTTCGCCGTCCTCGCCGTCTCTGACTGAAGCGGAGTGAAGTGGTGCGCGCCGCGTTTGACTGGCCTGGCCCGGCCGAAGCGAGCGGCCGTCATGGATTCATCACTCTGCCATTCGAACGTTCGCGGTCGCCTGGCCAAACCGAACGCCAAAGCAACAAAAGACGCGCTCGCCCCGCTCTGCCCCGCCGCCCAGGCCCGAGCCGCTCCACTTCGCTGATGATGATGATACCGCGGCTACAAATATTTCGCCGCATTTCCGCGCCAACCAGAGCAGGGCGGGATAGACAATCGGGCCTCGTTATAACTGGAGGGCAGCGTGATGAACTGTGACAGTGAGAGAGAGAAATAGAGAGCGCATTGGCCAGGGGAGAGATCGGGGAGGGTAGTTTCAGGCTCTGACCTCCTGTTGTGTTGTTTCAAACGAAGCTTGGCCAACCAACGTTGTATAGGCCGGCCTGCGCTACGGAAGGATGCCCTGCCCGGGAAGATGCTGTTTCCCTGTGCGGGGATCCGCGAACACCACGATACGCTACGCCACGCCACGCCACGCGGCCGCGCCACCCGACCAACACGACGTGGAGGAGAGGGGCATATAATGTCTTTGTGAGGCGCCGTGTCGCCCCCAACTTGGGAGCAGCACGAGCAGCAAGCGGACTTGCGGGCGGGAGGATGTCGACAATTTCGGGAGCAGCAGAGAGGAGAGGTTTATAATGATGTGGCGAAGAAAAGAGCCGTCGTGTGGAGTCGAATGTCGCAGCCTTGAGAGCATCGCTGGAGCCTGGAGTCGCTCCTTGGCGGGGTGCGGGGTGTGGGCAGCCGCCATTGCGTCACGTTGCCACGCCACTCGCAATAAAGACCCCTCCTCTCCCTCAGCCGGCTGTTTTGCGTCCCTTCCGAAGATGATTACTCCCCTTCTCGCAAGGAAAGTGACCCGTGGAGCGGCCGGCCCGGCGGCGCAGCGGGGCAGCTCAGCTGCTGCTGCTGCTGCAACGGTTCTGCCGTGTGGCGGGGCGGGGCGTACGAGAGTGAAAGTGTTTTTGGTGCCGCTCGATATTAAACGCTTGTCTTGTCGAGCACAAAATTCGCCGGGGCAAGCGGTGACGTTTGGCCGCCGCGGTGGCGCACGACGTCAACGTTTCTTCGCACCGCTTCACTTATTGCAGGGCGTTTGTTGTTATATCATTTATCTGCTGCCACAGGAAGTTTTGTTGTTGTTATTTGTGGTGGAACCCGAACCTTTATAGTGTGCGGTTGTATCGTGTCAGACCTTACACTCTCTTTGTCGCACACGTTCCATTGGCACCGCCGTGGGATGAACTAAGACCCCCCGGGCCAGGGCCGTAGAGCAGCAACAACAACATCACAACGGTGCGGCCATAGCGCCACGCAACAACTGCGTTCTGCAAGTGGCTCCGACACGATGCGTGCGATGTGTGGCCGGGCCGGGTCCTGTCGCTGCACTGGCGCGCCGCCGCCGCCACCGCCGCCTGGAGAGCCGTAGGGGACGGCTTTTGCGATCCGATCCTCCCGTCGCGACCCAATTCTTTGATGAATCCGCCCTCACGTCACGTTGGACTAAGTCGACGCTGAGCTCCGACTCGCCGCCCCGCCCTACTTCTCCTTTTGTTCTTCAGGAAAGAAGCATGGCGCCGCGACCATCACCGGCGCGGACTTTTCTGTCCATGCGACGCCTTTGGGTTGCATTTTTGCCGGCGACACCCATCCGTCCGTTCGACCGTTCTTTCTTCCCTCCCCAATTCGTCCGTCGTTCCCTTTAGGGCTGTTCGTTCTGTTCAGAGTGCGCGCGGTTTTTCGCGCGCGGGAGAAGTGAGAAAGAAACAATGACAGCGCGCTGGTTCGGGCGGGATGGCAAAGGGATCGCGTAGGGTGGGGGGTGGACGGCGGCGACGCCGCGGTCTGTCGGGCGACGATGACACATGAAATCGCCTCGCTTTCGGCGGCCTCCCGGCGTGCGCTGCGCAGCTTTTCATCTTCACGATTAGGTGGCGTGGCTCTGGGCGCCGCCGCCATGCTCGGCCGGGCCAGACGACGAGGACCCGCTCGAGAGGAAGGCATGAGGAGGGGAATTCCCTGCGCTTATCAGTTTATGGAGAGGGAGGGCCGAGTGAGCTCGACGCACGGCAAGGACGAGGAGGCGCACTTTCCAGACAATTTCCCAAGTGGGTTGTACCATGGGGGTCCGCCCACTCCCATTCTCTCTCTCTCCCTCTCTCTCTCCCCGTCTCCATCTTTGTGTCCCTCTCCCTCCGACTCCTTTCCCTGTCGCCTGCACGCAGTCATCTCTGCTTCTTATCTGAATTCGCCTTTGTTTTGTTTTCACGCCGTATACACATTCAAATTCATTTCTTCTCTCCCCCCCCCCTTCTGTCTCTCTCTCTCTGTCTGTCTGCCTCTCTCTCTCTGTCTCATTCTCTCAATGTCTCACTCTCTCTATCCCTCCCCTCATTCATTTGCGCGGGTGGAGGAGGGACACAAAGGCGCTAGAGGACTTCAGAATTAGCCTTTCCCGCTCTGCCCTTGTCCTCTCTGCAAGACTGCCGTCGCCGCGCCGTCTGCTCAAAGAAAGTACAGAGTTATAAGGAGAGAAAGAGAGGGGCGGAGGGCCGCCGGAAGGAAAGAAGACGAGCATGCACCTCTGTGGCCCCTGGTCACGACGGCGCCTGTCGAAAAAAGGCATAAGGGGCACTTAGCGCTTCACGGCGCGGCCAAGGGCACTTAGCACTCGTCATGGGGCTGGGAAAATGGCGTACAATGTTGTTCTTATTAGATCGACACTTTTTCGCTCACAGCAGACCTATGTTCTTAGTTTAATTTTTCAAGTTCCCCTTTCTTTGCGGCGAAAAATTACAGGGTAAATAGGGGTTAAATATGTAGGAAAAATCTATATCCGTAAATTTAAGATCAGTTTTTTGCGCTATTTTTAATTGATTGAGTTATGCACTGTTATAATTTAGTATCATTCAAACCATGGTTAACACCTGTGTGATTTATTATCTTTGGTTTCAAAATTTTCGTGTTGAATCGCCTCCATCATCACCGCCTGGACAAAAGTGTCGAGTCAGCCGCTTCCGCCTTCGCGTTGGGTCCCTTCGAGGCGATGACGCCCTGGCGTTGCTCTGGTGATGAATGTGCGCGCACCACGTTTTGTAAAACGTTTTAACGTTCACGTTCACCTAAACGGGGGTGCGTCAACTCTCCCATGCAGTTCTCAAGAGAAAATGAGAGAAAAATAAAATAAGAAGTAAAGACTAAATTACTTTCGTTTTCTAGAAATGAGAGATGTGCGTCACTCACTCTAAACAGAGAGTGACGTGAAGGATTGCGCGCGCGTAACTGTTAGAGCAAAGGAAGAGACGGAGAGAGAGAGAGAGAGAAGCCCGCGCCGCTGCCGAAATAAAGGCGCGCAAGTCATAATGCGTCGCGGCCTTGACTTTAATGCGCGCTTCTTTTGTGTCTCAGTTACACATTGAAATGCGATGCGCGGCGCCCGTCGTGCCGCCGCGCGCTGCTTGACGCGTCTTTGATTGGCTGCTGCAGGATGCGCCCCTCGCCGAAGGTCGTTCCCTTGCGCGCCGCCGCCGCTGCTGTCGCGCCGTGGGTTTTGCTGCTCCATAGCAGTGCGCGCGCATCGCAGTCGAACCCCGACGAGCTGCGCGCGTTTTATTTCGAAGTTCTTCCTCGCACACCTGCCTATGCCTTCCCTTCTCGCGTCTCGCGCTTTGTAACCCTGCGAGTCGTGTCTGCCGAGGACGGCGATGCGGCGTGCGTACGGCGGGCGAGATGCTGTAATTGCATTTCTAATGTGGTGCTCGCGCATCGCCTGCTGCGAAAGAAAACGAAAAGCTAAAGCGACAAAAACAACAATAACGAAAAAAGAGACGCACTGAGAAGCAGCGCGCTTGTCGGAATGTTTTGTGATTATCGCTTCATTGCTCCGGGAAAACGTGAGCTCCTCTTCGATCAACCCCACTCTACTTGTACGGCCGCTGCCGCCGATGCCGCCGTGCCGCCATGCCATATTGAATGCTCCCCGCATCGACCACTAATTGCCAGGGGGGAATGTGGAGATTGTTTGTGACCACCAAGGGCCGCCGGGCCCCCGGCCCAGGGAGGCGCACCACCGGCCTAGCGGAAATAAACGGCGAGCTAGCGGCCGTGCGGCTTGTGGGGGACCAGCACGGCGTCTGGCGCACGCTTCAATTTTGGGCCGAGAGTGATGCTGCTGACATGACTTCTACTACGGGCCCTTGGCCCCGCGGCGGGCGCACGCGGGGGCCATTGTCTGTGACTTGGAGTCACTCCTATTCGCTTCCTAAAACGGCTAATTTGATGTCGGACAAGTCGGAGCAGCAGCAGCAAAGAGTGCGCGCGGTCTCTGTATAACGACCAGCCGGAGCTGCTGCGCCTCGTCGCTGACGACCGAGAAGTGTGACTGGCCTGCTCCGGCCGTCGCTCTCTTGTTACCCTTTTCCTTCTCACTTATCAAGTGAGACGATCGAGACTGGTGAAAAATAATTCCTCGCACCGCAGCCGAGGCGCCGCGTGGCTTCCTGGACCCGTCGTCGGGGCGTGAGTCGTGTCGGCCGGGCATAAACGCCTCGCTAGTAATGATCAGGTGTACGTACGCAGGCGCCAGCGCCCGCCCGCCCGCCCTGCTGCCCTCCCGCGCGAGCGGCCGTTCGTCCGCACGGCCCGCTTGTTCTACTTCGCGGCTATTTCCTGGCTCTCCGACTCGCGGGTCTTCTTTTTATTATTATATTTTACTTCCCTCCCTCTGTGTCTGCCTGTCCGTCCGTTGTTGTTGGGCTCGGCCCGGCCCGCCGCCCGCACATCGCGGATGCGGGCGCTTTTGGAAGTGGATGGCTGCGGCGAACCGTTGTGTAGGAATAGTTCTGGTCCGGTCGAAGAAGAAAGGCAAAAAAAGAGGGGAAAATGTGGTAACCGGTAAAAGAAAGAGAATCTAGAGTCACACAACGCCCAACAGAGATGTGGGCTCTCTGCCAAAACGCAGTCTTAAAAAAATCGCTCTTGCCACCTCGAGTTTTTATTTTATTTTTAGAAAGCTGTTGGTTTTCGTGCCGAATGTAGCGGTGCGGCGGTGTCCTAAAAGTATCCTTTAAAAAAAAAAAAGTGCCGTCCTGCATCCCTGCTGGGGCAGTCGTGTGGATCGCGCTCGGGTCCGGCAGGGACCGTATCGCGATCTGACCCGCGCGTCAGGCGGGTCAGCCAGCCAGCCTCCGCCGGCCGGCCTCTCTGTATCTGCCGCCGAAAACCTCGCCTCTCGCCACCCCCCCTTCTCTCTCTCTCTCTCTCTCTCTCTCTCTCTCTCTCTTATAAAAGATATATATCGCTACCCTATAACCCCCACCCTACCGCCACACCCCGGCACGCTACGCTCCGCCACGTACTAATCGTAAATATGCGCAACAAGTAGTGCGGAGAAAGTGCAATGATCGTAATGCTCAAGACCGAACGCACACGTCCCGTGACGTGGTGGAACGGGGCGGGGCGTGGTGTGGTGCAGGGAGCCTGCTCTAGGTGGGGCTGGGCGGGGCCGACGATGACAGGGAGCTTATTGTATGGGGCTTGTTTGGACCTGTAAAAGACCCCTGTCGATCCTAATGAGATGTCATTCTTCATACATGTAGGACTGTGCTGAAAACTGTTACGACAAAAGGTGTCATCCAGAAAGTACGTCCGTCACTCGCCGTTACGAAACTGGCTGGCAGCAGGCTCTCATAGCGCCTGATAGGTAGGCAAAATCTTGCCTGGCTTGCATGTGTGTGCTGCGGGGTGGCCTACCCTGAGTCTCGCAGGTGCCAGACCCTCCTGATTTGCCGAATGAATGTGACAAATAAACGGACGGTCTATCTCGGCTTCCTAGACGAATACTAATGCGAATGGACAACTTTGTCCCATGAAAGGTGCCGCCTTTGGACGCACCAGCTACTTACGATAAATGTTGTAACATTATTAAGGACAGTGTTTTAAAACTCGGACACAGATTGACCCAAAGAATAACAGAGTCATTTGCCCCGATAAAATTGATCATTTTACACATTAAAACTAAGTTGTAAGAACACATGCCATGACATGACGACACTTCTGCGCGTCAGCTTGCTTGTACTGTCGTGCAACAAGAAGTAGAGAGGCACAAAGGGACAAGTCATTGACATAGTGTTTTGGCGCTTATGGGAAATTGCAGGGCGGTAGCAAAGCGGAGCCTTGAGCGTGTTTGCATGGTGTCGGTAATGTGTGTGTGCGTGTGAGCGAGAGAGAGAGAGAGGAAAGAGTTTCCTCACGACGCTTCATTCCGGCGCGCGTGTGTGTATCATACGTAAAGCTATTATTATTGAGGGGTACTGGACCCCCCCCCCTCTCCTCCCTCTCCCGCTTCACACACGACGCGTGGCGTGCCGTGTGGACCTTTCACTCCCTCCTCTCCTCTTCCTTTCACTGGGGCTCCACACAGCACACCTCTGCTCTCGCGGGACGTCGCCTTTTACAGGGTGGTTCGCGCACCACGCCCCGGCGCGCTGGGGCCGGTTGGCTTGGCTCAGGGGTTTGAACGCACCTTGCGAAAATTGGAGGAAAGCCAAACGGAAATGAGCAGGATTCGGCAACAAACATTGCTTGGTGTTCTATCTCTTCTGTTTAGCCCCGTGGGGAAAAGTTTTTTTGGTCCATTAAGATTCTTTTCATAATTTGTGCGTGTGTTTCTTTATGCTCGTAAGAAAATAAAAAGTAAACAAGGAAAAAAACAATGGCAAATTGGAAGTGGCGATAAAAAGAGATGCATGCCTAATGTAAGGCAAACTCTAATTTGAATTTACGACAAAGCGGCGGGTACCGGCGGCTTTACAGCAAAGAGAACAAACACTCCATGCTCGTCTCCCCGTCGGCCCGCCGAAGCGCGTTAAAGGCCGAGGTGGGTGGCGTTCAAGTTTGCATGTTAATTAGCGAACCTGCACCGCTCTTTCGACCCCAGTTTCGGAACAGTTGTGCTTGAAAGTGGCGGGGCGACTCGGTGCTTTTCTGGAAGGGAAAGATGCACAAATTATGTGTGGACTGCTTCTAGACATTTCTGTTGGTATTTCGTCCTCAAAAAAAAGGGAGAGAAAGAGCTGTGTCAGGTAGCGACCTGTTGTGGTACCCACGTGCCGCGCGTGGTCCCCTGCAGCATGTAGCGGTACCTCCGCGCCCGCCAGCTGCGGGTCGAGTACTACTATACCTTGCCGGCCCCGCCCCGCCCGCCTCGCGGCCTGCTTGGAGGTTCATCAGATTCATTGTGCCGTGGCAGGGCGGGGTGGGGCGGAGGGCGGGGCGTGGTGGTGGTGACACAGAGCTGCGGTGAGTCGTAAGGTCAGGTCGCATGTCGCATTACGTTACGTGGAAGGCTCGACATGGTTGTGAGTGGTTGTAAGGAAGTAAAGTGGTTTCGGTCCCACGGCAGTCTTTAGAAAAAAAATATTGTAGGTTGTGTTTTTCTTCAACTTTTGCAGTGTAGGACGTTGCCCCTAAATCATCGTGGCTTCATGGCAAACTATTTGTCTTGGCACATAGCAAGGCTAATGAGGACTTTAAACTCTGATGTCTTGAAGTTGCCTCAATTTCATGCGAAAATGCATGAAACATTTTTCGCAGGAGCGGCGGAATGGATCTAATTTACTGATCTCAGGGCGTCTGGCGGGGTAGCCATAAGCGATGACCAGTTTTGCTTCCCAAGATGAGGCGCGTTAGATGTGTTCCGTGCAAGTATAAGGTTAGTGTTCGGTTCAGTCGGATCTGGTACTAGCCAGGCACCCCGCCTAATGGGCTGCACAGCCCTCGGCACAGCCCGCCGTCTTACGGAACGTTATAACGTCGTCTTTCCCCCCAAGCCTTACTTTTCTTTTTATACTCCAACTTTGTGGGAATCAAGATAAACCGCCCCTCTCTTGGCCGCGCGGGTTGCATAAACGAAGGTGTGCTTTTTGCACACGCGCTTTCCGACCAGAGGCGAGGAAAGTCAACGACCCGGCCAAACCAAACCAGATCGAACCAAAACAAGACAAAAAAATTAAAACTTCCGAACTCCATAAATCCAAACGACGTGCCTCCTCGCGTATAAAATCGGCAGTAAATAACGTCTTGACGGCCAGGTGTCACCTCTTCCAGCTCCCGTCCAGCTGGCAGCCAGTACTGTCCCGTCCTGGAGCACGCGCCGGGGAGGCCCGCCGTTGCAACTGCTCGTCACCGGCACAGTTAGCTTTTACCTCTATCCATCTTTTTCGCCACTGCCCCGCTGCAGCGCGCCAAGTTCGTACACCGGCTTGCGGCTGCGCGGAGCAGCAGCAGCAGCGTGGGAACGCCGCGCCGGGCATGCATCTTATTGCAAACTGATCTGCGTGCAGAGCGTGAAAGCGACGCCCCCGCGCGCCAGACTCGCCCGCCAGCCGACCACATCTGTTCAGGAAGGTTCCTATAGACCTACAGATTAAGTCTGTTTTCGGTCTGCGAATGGATAGCAAAATAACTCACTGCAACCCAAAGTCTTTTCCTGTTTGCGTGAAATTTTCAGCAGCTTTGTTAGCTTTCATTTTACGTCTTTTCAGAAGCTTTTGAGCGTATAGCGGTATGAAAATGCAATGCCCGTAGTGAAAACAGTGTGCCGGGCGGGCCGGGCCGGCGTATCCTGCTGACCACGCCGAGTCAATAGCAAACGGCATTGTCACGATAGTGGCGGTGTGTCATTGGGGAGATATGCCTCATTTTGTGTTTGTTCTGTGCATCGCCCGCTTCAATGGCTCCAGTTATGCGTATCGGGCGGGGCCGGGGCTTAGCGGGGCGGGGCGGTACGGGCGCATACGGCACTTGCACGAGATGACCTCCCGCCCCGCCCCGTTGCGGCGCGTTGTGTTGTAGTGTGACGACTCGTTACGAAATTTCATTTATGCCTCTCATCCCAACCTGGAAGTCTTTATGACGTTGACGCGTGACGGCCTAAAGACCATAATTCGCCGTTTTGGCTGTTTGCATGCTGTGCGCCGTGTATATGAAGTGCGCGTGCGTGCGAGAGTGTTCCCCCCGCGAGCCCTTGCGCAAGCGCCGACCCGCAACCTCCGCGTATAACCATCATCTGCTGCCATTGTGCCTCCGGGAGTCGGAGACCAGCTAGTGTCGCCCGGCCAGTGTCGATGTGTTGCCATTGCAGCAGAGGGTCACCAAAGCCTTTGGAAAAAGGTGGTTGGTGGGGAAAGGCAAACGCATCGATATTTTGTTGACAAAAATTACTCCC
>NW_026267464.1:194610-197535 GCF_000697945.3 Frankliniella occidentalis
CAAGACCCAAAACTAGCTTCTTTGTTGTTGTTCTCTACCGCACAGCGTGACCCAGGCCAGAGGGCCGCCCGGGCCAGGCGCAGCCGGAGCCCAACGCAGCATGCCTAGGAATTAAAGTCACAACGGTCCTCTATCCTGTTTACTTCCTTCTCTGCGGCCGAAATTGCCGCGGTGAAGAGGGGGAGGCGGTTCGGGTAAAGTGCATGTACCGCCTGGGAAAAACCTGGCGACGACCGCGCTAGAAGGTGGCACCTTTAGGAATTTTACTGAGAAACTATCTGCCCAAGAACTGTTGCTCTCCAAAAGTTGCGTTGGAGCCCTGCTGCTGCGCTCGACTCTCTTGGTCAGTGGGGTCAATGGGCCCGTCGCACGGACTTGTTATGAGTGAAAGTGAGAAGGGCCTTAAATCGGACGCAGTATCCTCAACCGCTCTTTTTAGGGCTGGTGCAGTGTTGCGGCGTTATAACGCTACTTGGTGTCGGCAGCACTCAACACTTAATTGCTCTGTCGGTCCCTGAAGTTGACCCTCCCACATCCTTTCACAGTAGCTCGCGACTTCCCTGTCGCTTAAAGCCCCAAGATCAACGGGAGAAGCGCGCACAGTTTTGTGGTCACGATTGTCGCGGTGTGGAAAAATTCCCTCTTAGCCGTAAATATTCCTTCGGGCGGCGCTAGTGGCTTGTGTTCCACCTGCCTTACGCGCGAATGTAACTGTCGGAATTCTACACTTCAAAACGAATTTACTCCGCGTACTTTTGGAACAGGAGCTGTTCTTTTTTTGTTTTGTTTTTTACTTGCGTTTGGCAGTGTTGCTAAATCCAAAAGTTTCCTATAAGAGAGAAATTAGAGCACCAAGAGTTGCCCTGAAAGCGCGTTCGTTTTTCTCGTATTCATTTGGCAAACTAAAGGAGCTCGGTGGCTGTAGACTCGGGATAGGCCGCCCCGCAGTACACGCATGCACTGCATGGATGATATTGCCTACGTATCAGGCGTCATGAGAGCTTGTAGAGGCTAAACATGGCAAGGGCGAATGGCGGACGTACTTTCTGGGTCGGGTAGTATATTTCTTAAAGGCATGAATTTTACTGCTGCCTTTACCGGGCCGGTTGTAAGGACGGTTGTTTGCGACGGAGGGGCCGTAGGGTCCGGGCCGAGACCCCGGGCCTTGACGCGTTTAACAGAGCGTTACCTTGGTGCGCCGGGCGGATGCACTCCAGGTCTTGTTTGAGGACCCCGGCGGCACGGCCGTGTACTGTTGGAGAGCCTTGTGGCACCTTCTGCCTCCCACCTGCCTCTCCCACATCATGCAGCTCATGTTGTACACTACTGACGGGCCAGCTGGCGGCGCTTAGGCATAAGACCCCCCCCCCCCCTCTGGTAAGGACCGCAGACGATATTGAGTCCGCCTACCTCCGAGCCTACCTCTCCCCTCGCCCCCTCCTTCCAGTCCGGCAGGCAGGTGTGCAGCGGACGGCGGGCCCTCGCCGTTGCGTCGTCTCAGTGTTGCCAATATATCAAATGTCCCGGGGGAAGACGAGGTCTCCCCTCCTAAAATACACACACTCACTCTCCGCTTTGCTTTTATCTTTCCGGTTGCAACGTGCGCCACCTCTCTTGCGTGCCGAACACGCACAGCCAAGCTGTCGAGGACTACGACGCCACGCCACGCCCCTTCGCCTTGCAGTCTCGTCGACCCTACCGCCGGTCGATCGCAAGTCTGAACTTTCAATCAGAGTTTCCTTTTTCTGGGGAAAGTGTCGTCCCTTCGGTTCGAAGGGGAAGGACCAAAGTGCAGCAGACAAATTAGGAGCGACTCGATTTTCGCTCAGCCGTCACAGCGCACCTTGCGTTCCGTATCCAAAGCTAAAAGCAACAGCCACTTGTTAAAGTTGTGTTTTTTTCCACCTTCCTCTTGTTGTACTTTTTCGCAGTCGCAGCAACGAGGCCGTCCGTCCGTCCGTTTGGCGCGTTACAATGTGCATTGTGCATCCCGATGTCACTCACCCGCCAATCTGTTCGAATAACTGACCATAGCGCCCGCTGCAGCTCGCTGCCCCGACACCAGTCAGGCGGCTGTCAATCAGTGCCCAGAGAGCCAAACGCACCGTAATTTATATATATTTACAAAAGCTTCCCTTCTTCTCAATAATTTTTTACCCTCTTCGTTTCACCTTTCGGAGCGATCGAACGCGGCGGTGCATCGCCTTTTGCTTCGGCCGCATCACTGCCGGCGATCTGTCACTCCAATTAGTTAATGATTGGTGAAACATTCCTTCGGCGTGCTCGCCTCGCCGCTCTCATGACGCTGTGCCGAGGCCGCCTCGGTACCTCCAGGGTACCTCCCGCCGACAGACTCTCGATCGCTGCTGCCCGCCGACCATTTGTTATATTTTACTCTGAGGGCGCGCGGAGGGGTCGCGCGGCCCAGCAGCGTAGCTATCGACTGCGCAGATCAGAGCCGTCGTGTCGCGCCAGTCCTGTGACGACGACGCTCTGCCCGTCGGCTGCCAGGCGGCACGGAGGGGCAAGCGGCAGGACGGCAGGAAAAGACTACTTACTCCTCATGAGCCGGGGCTCTCGGGCACGCGACCCCCCTGGCATGTTATCAAGACTGTCCACGACCATAGCCTGCACTGCAAGCGTGCGCAGGAGGGAAAAAAACTTGCTGTTTGACTTTCTTTGCCTGTAGGTTACACGGTAAAACAATGTCTTATTTGGAAACTTTTGAGTGGTTTTCAAGAGATTTAGAGGGTATGTCGTTAAAAGATATACCACAACTTTTGGTGAGATTTTATTCAAAATCTGAGAGTTTACCTCAAAATTATGTAAGTTTTTCCGTTCTCTAACAACAATAAGGCATCATGTTTACCGTGTATGTATACTTGAAGCCCTTTTCGTTTTTACTGACGGTGTTATTTTTAATTA
>NW_026267464.1:201610-209810 GCF_000697945.3 Frankliniella occidentalis
CTTGATGTGGCAGCAAACTGTAGCAGTCGCTTTTCACGCCGGCGTTCTCTCTCTCTCTCTCTCTCTCTCTCTCTCTCTCTCTCTCTCTCTCTCTCGCTCTCGCTCGCGCACTGTGTCGCACTCGCTCTCTCGGATCAGTGCTCCCATCCTGTTCGGGTACTATTATAGTAGTGCGCTCCCTCGCCGCCCCCTTTCCCGTGCCTAGTTTTTCCCTACATATCCTGCTGCTGCTCCCTTGCCTGTCCCTTTCTCTTTCTCTGTCCCTGCTCTGCGCCGCTCTGCGTACAGAGCCGTCCCGCCGCACGCGCGCAAGAGAGTATTTCCTGACGTTATCGCCGCCAATTTGAGGTGATTTGGGCGCGCCGCCGCCGCTCCGACGCTGTCTAGCAGGGAGGAGGAAGAGAGTGAATGGCGCGCGGAGAGAAACTCGTCTCGAAATGAAGTGTTTTGACGTGACGCGTGGTTGACCGTCTCGACGGCGGCGGCGGGGCGGCGGGCGCAGCGCTAGAGGGGTACCAACGGGCGAGCCAACGAGTACTCAGAGGCCATCTTCTTTTATGCGTGTGTCGCCGGCCCGGTATGATCGGGACGAGCGACGGCGAGGAAGCGTGTACATAGAGAGGATCACGGGGGGTAGATCGTCTTGCTCGGCGACGTCGTCCTCACCGTCGTGGTGGTGCGGTGCGGTCTAACGATCGCCTCCATTAGAGCGGATGACTCGGCCGGATGATTCACGACGACGCTGTGCTGCAGCCCGGCCCGGCCCGGGGCCCCTCCTCTGATTGGGTAATAAGCAGCGGCGTGGCGGCGCGTGGCGCGTGTCCGTCCTGCCTGCCCGCGGCGGGCCGCGCTGCCCCGGGCCGCGCTGCCCCGGGCCGCGCCAGCCGCGACCTTGCCCGTATCGGCTGCTCCGGAGGAGCGTCCCGCGCCGCCGCCCGGCCCTGGCCGGCCGCGCCCTGCCCGTGGACACACACACGGGGGCTGCACTCTAAACTTTTTGCTAGAAAAAAATGGCGCGGTAAGTACTCACGTTTTGTGCTGTTGTATACTGTTGAAGAAATTCTTTAGTCTTACTAAGCTTTTTCCTGGCACCGTATAATTACTAGGAAAACGTTTAGTAATACTAAAGAATTATTCTTAAAGATAAAACACTACAACACTTTTAGTATAACTACCAGGCAAAGGTTCTAGTAAAATGTTTAGAGTGTGCACTGCTCGGCGAGTATCTTGCCGCCTCGTGTGTGTGTGTGCGGGGACTGCAGCGGTGGAATAAAGCTGCTGGTCTAGTGTAATGTGGCCTGGCCTGCCCATGTCCAGGCTGCCCGCTCGCTGTTCCGCCCGGCTCGGCTCGGCAGCACGGCTATTGTGGCGCCTTAACACTTGTTTTCGGAAGAGAAGCCTGTTATTATTATTTTTCTTTGTGGGGTAGGCCGGATTATTCTGCTACTCGGCTTCGCGAAAACCTGCTCCCCCTCCTCCTACTCCTCCTCCCTTCCCGCGCGCTCCGCGCCCCGCTCTCTTCTCTTGCACACCTCGTTCTCCGAAGAGCGGAACCGGAAACTAGACTGCCGGCCTAACGGTGCTGCTCGCCCGGGCCGGGGCTGGGGCTGCTGGCTAGGACGACAAATGATGCCGCCGCTGGTCCAGTCCGGGGCCGCCGCCGGAGCATCAGATTCGCTTTGGGGCGCGGCGCGGCGACGACGGCGAAACTCGGTCAGATGTACGCGCCGTCGGTTTGTTTTTGATTCAGTTTGCCCAGCCCGGCCCGGCCCGGCCCAGCCGCCGTCGTGCACGACGCGCCCCACCCGCTCGGCCTTGTCTTGCTGCGCGAGGCGCGGCGGGGCGGGGCGGGGCGGGGCAATGTCGGGCGGGGCGGGGCGCGGCGGGGCGTGCCGAGCGCAGCGTTCTGCAGAGTGACTGATTGTAGTGCCCGGCTCTGCTCGAGTTGCGTGGGCGGGTCCGGCCCAACCCAATGCCTGTGTTGCTATTCCTTCCCCCCCTGCCTTTTGCGCGCGCGTCTTTCAAACTGCGCCCCGCGTTGCCAACCTGACCCGACCCGGAGGAACTAACAAAAAAAAGGTGTCTTCATTATTTTGTATTTCTTTCGTGTTGTTTTGTTTGCTCGCGATCGTGACCTGTATAATGGAGAAGCGACGTGGTCCTGTTGCAATGTCAAACGTCTCAAAAAGAAATTCAAGCATCTGATCGGTGTTCTAGTACAGGTGGCACCTTGTCCCATGCTAAGGGATAAGGCAAACTCACCACACTTCCGCGCGGTGCGTTTTTAAATTATTTCGAATATCGTAAGAAAGTCTCGTTTCGCTTGGAAACAGCCTCCTACAGATAGGGGGTTGCGTTGTGGTGGCGAGATGCGGCGTGGTTTCCATTCATTACACGTCGTTATGGCTTCGAATTTACTTTTGATTAGCATTGCACCCAGACCGCAGGGCTGCGCTGCGCCTCCCGTACCACGCCACGCCACCACGCCAGCAGCCAGGCGCTCCTTCCTTTCCCGCCTCGTGAGTGAGTGAGTGAACAACAAGGAGAGGAGGAAGTGGGTGGCGGAGGCGCCGGCGGCGGCAGCAGCGCCCTCTTTTAGGCATTATTTTGTCGGGGGTCCTTAGCAACACGCGGGCCCCGCCGACTGCCTCACTCATACGTCGCCGGATTAGGAGGGAAGGGCGCAAAAAGGGGCAAGGGGAGAGGGGCGTTGGAAAGGGAAGGGGGGTCACAACAACGGTTCCGTACCTCTTCTTTCCCTGGGGCGAGCTGCGCCGAGGCTCTAGCCTAATGCTAATGGCCGCGTGTCCCACTTGTTTAGCCGCCTCCTTTTGGTGGCCTGCAGCCGCAATAGTAATGATTGCGCGCGTGCTTTCAAGAGACGCGGTAAAAGGGGCAAAAAAAACATAGAAGGGGGAAGGAGTGTCGGGGGAAAAAAAAGACGGAAAGGATTATCAACGTGTCGCGTCGAGATGACAGCTCGGCTAACTTCATTAGTACTGCTCGCCCCCTCTATTGCACGTTATTAGACGAATAAGAAAATACCGCGGACAGAGAGCACCATCCTGAAAATTGTTATGCGTGGGTGGAAAAAAACGTCAAATTTAGTTGGAGTTTCCTGGTGTTGTTTTGTCCGCCTGCCCTGGCGAGTGGGCCACGTCTCATCGCCAGTCGTATTTTACAAGTAGCAAGAGTGTGTAAAAATCAAGCCCCCGACCCCGAGAGTGTATTATTGTGCGTTTGGTCGTCATCCTGCAGCGTAACAAACGGCCGTCTTCCCTCCCCCTACCTCCCCCACCCACCGCTCAGACGGACAGCACTCAACGAGGCACGCTCGCGATAATGTGCGGTGCAGTACCCTGCACGGCGTGCTGTACTTACGCGGAAGGGGATCCGCTAAGAAGAAACCCGTCTGCAGTCGTACAATGCATTATACGAGCGGGTTAAGTAGACGAAAGCGCCGTAGCAGGGCGAGTGTTGCGAGGAGGTGGTGAAGCCAAGGGAGGGAACACAATAACTCAAAAATTTTGGATACAAAAGCCGGAACATCACTAAAAAAATCTGAATAGTTTTGAATACTTGTGAATGTTGAGTGAATATCGGTGAATAACCGTGAATATAGATGAATCCAGCAAGTGCTGCTCAATAGCAGGCTCTATCGATGAGTAGTTTTTGTGGCTGTCTTCTATGTGTTCCTCTGGGATCGACCATATACGAGGCCGTGCAGCCCTCCTTAATTCTTCTGCCTTTCTTTTTCTTCAACCGCCGTTTGTCTCCCGTTTTGTCTCGTCGTCGATCACGCCACTCGGCGGGGCCTCTCCGTGGGGGGTAAAAGTGTTTGCACCGGAGGTCCTCACGCCACGCGATCGCGCCGGCCGTACCGCGGGCGGTCGCACGGCGGCGGCGCCGTCTCTGTTGGCGCTCCAGGTGGCGTTCGGGTCCGGCCGGCCAACGACGGCAAATCCTTCCGGCGAGAAGCAAACAGTCATTTCCTATCTGGCGGCCCCGCGCAACGTGAAACCACCTCGTAACGTCCACATAAATACGCCGAGCAAAAGTTTTAACCGTTCCAAAGTAAAAAGAACCTATGCAAAAAGCGGTTTTCTTTCTGTAATCGTAATCTTTGGTATTTTTCGTAATTTTGATTTACAAATAGGGTACATTTATTCATTTATTCAGCCCATTTTTCTCCATTGTTCATGTTTGCCATATCCTTTCGTTATAATGTTAGTCTTTCGAGAGCTATGTAATCTGCCAAACCGTTAATACTGCAGCCGCTTTTGGTGCAGGCGGTTGCGCTGTCCACTCTGGGACCGGCAGCGAAGGTCGCTGCCCGGCAGTCGGTGCAGTGAAAGTCCAACGCCACGCCACGGTTCTCGGCTTGGCGCGGCGGCAGATCCAGGAGGACCAGAGTGACGCTGCTTGCACCTGGCTGGCCGCGCCCAACCACGCGCCGCCACGCCCACAGAACGCCTGTATCGTGACACTGCTGGAGCCGGGAAGTTGCACCCTCAAAATGGCGTCTATGATTTTAGAGTACATGTCTGCTCAAGAAAATCAAGTAATCGAAAACTCTGTTATCAAATCAAGAACACATTGTGTGTGTGCGCGTTTGTCACACAGGCTAGAAACGCCTTTGGCTCTGTAGCGCGGATCTGACTTCCTAGCAGGTCAGCTGAAAGTCGCGCAACCACCTGCATGTGCAAAACAGCTGGGGGAGGGGGGCGGGCGCGCGACCGGGTCGAGGCCGCGATGAGGAGGCGCGAGCGAGCGGGGACTTTCTTTACAGTCGCGGGAGGAAGAAAAGCCACAAAACCGCCTAAAATGTGGAGCTGTATATGGTCCGCGCGCTGTGTGTGTATGTTGGTGTCTGTTTGTGTGTGAAAGTGTAATCCATGTTGGGCCGGGAGCAGCGCGTCGTGCGGGGGCCCGTGCGCCCGTGCGCGCATAGCCAATGCGTCTGTCCGTTTATGCAAGCGAGCGGTGGGTGCCCCGTGCCGCCCGTCGCCGCCCCCTCGTCCCCTCGTTCCCCCCTTTCCTTTTACCTCCCGCTTTTGCACTCTGACCCGCACCATGATTTCGACGAACAGGGTCGGCTGAGCTCGGAACGCGTTCGCAGAACAAGCAAATAATCCTCCTGCGGCCTCCGCTGCTGCTTGCCTGCAGAGCCGATTCAATTCCGGACGAAAGGTGACAGAGGAAACGAATTCGCGCGTTTTGGTGTCACCTGTAGGCTGTCGAAAAACTATCGTGCGGCGTCGTGGTATTTTTAGGTATCTTGTCCGGTGCTAATAAAATGGATCAGCGATTATGAAATTTTTCAAAACCCGAAAACTCTTGACGGTCGCGCGACCAATCAACGCGGTAACGTACGGCGAAAGCAAAGTGTGTAATAATAAGTTGGATGTTTATCTTATTCTGCTTCCGGATGGACTGGAGTATGCTCTATACACGGCCAGGTCCGGCCCACCGGCAGGAGGGGGGGGGGGGGGGGAGGAGGAGGAGGAGGAGGAGGATGCCGTGCCGGCGAACCTGACCCCGCCGCGCCACACCAATCTCCGCGCCAGCTAGACTGCTGTCCCGATTTGGACGCCACTTTTAGAAGCAGCTGTGGACAACGCGGTGATTGCTCCGTGCATGTGTGTGTAGGTGTGTGTGTGAGTGAATGTGTGCGTATGTGTGTTTGCGGCTGGAGACGGGTCAGAATGTCGTGCCGAGGAGGGGGGGACACATTCACGCTTTGCACTCGCACCATGCATCCGCATCTGCGACGCAATGACTTGTGGAAACTGCATGGCCTAGTTTTGTTGGGTCTTCTACGACAACCAATACTACTACTACTTTTCGTATTCGTGGTATTCGGGCCCGGTTTAGCTATTTTCTTCTGGTTTTTCTAGGAACTATGGGATGGGCGTTCCACAACTGCAGTTGTACGTGTAGTACACAATGTGCAACTGTAGTCAACATGTGTGACCACACTACAAAATGCTTGCAAAGAATAGGTTCGTATTGCAAACTATTTTCTTTGCAGCTTGCAAAGAATTTTCAAGCATCGTATTACGAACTAGTTCTTCGGAAGCTTGCAAACTATTTCTTTGCAATGCAAACACATTGTTTGCAATGATTCTGCCAGCTTGCAAAGAACTTCTTTGCAATACGAAATAATTCTTTGCAATACAAAGTTCACAAATTCTTTGCAACGTTGCAAAGAATATAGTTTGCACGCATTTTACAGTGCACACATGTAACTGCAGTACCATGCTACTGACAGTCTGGTTCTGTAGGACACTTTACAAAAGTGTTGTACGCGTGCAGGTCTGCGGCCTGGTCCGCTACTGTGGCTCGGTGCGTATCGCTTGCTCGGCTCGCTTCAGGTACTTCCAGGCCCTCCAGGCCTTCCAGGACGCCCCGCACCTTGCATCGTCGCGCCCTGTCGGCTTTGTAGGCCAAAGAGCTCGCCGCGGAAGCTCCAATGAGTTCATTTCGCGATAAGGTCAAAGTTATTTGCACCCAGAAAAGTGTGTTCTTGATTTCTCTATGGTCTTAAATCTTTGAGTACATTTGTTCTTAGTGTAAACAAACACACTTGTTATAAGAACAATTTTAGTCTAATACCAGGTATTTTGCCTCACAACAAGAACAATATTGTACTCATAAATATGGTCCATAGGGAAATCAAGAACATACTTTTCTGGGTGTGGTTTCCATTTCCAACTATGTACATGTGTACCTGACGCGAAAGCAAGCAAGCTTCTAATGAGGCGACATCAAGTTTCAATTTTCATCTACAATAACAAATTCTTGAAATCTTTTTCGTTAATTTTGGGTTTGTGCGTTTCCCACGAGCCATACCACAGCGCTCTTGAAGTATTGCAACAAAATGTGTCGACTTTGTTTTGGATTTCCGGTGTGATGGTGCGATCCGCAGTGGAGCGGATACAGCGAAAGAAGCGGTTCAGAATGCGGTACGCGGACTCTGCTATGATTGTTGTATGTTTTGCGTATTTGTCATCGTCCCGCCTCACCGGCCGGGCGGGGCGGCGGAACCCATTCCCTTCTCGAGGCGTGGCGCTGCGCGTTCTTGTTGGTCTTGGTCCTGCACGTCAGTGTCTTCCTCTGCCATGCCCAGGGGCATTGGAGCATGCGGTCACCGCTCCGTTACTGTACACCAGTCTTTTGTCGCCTCCCGCCGCCTCTCGTCGCCCCGCGTCGCCCCGCGCCCCTTAGAGCCGCTCGGCTCAGCTCTAGCATGGAGTAGAACTATAATGGAGAAGCAACAAAGTACGTTGAAATGTGTGCCGCGCTGGCTGGCGAAGCTATCTCCTCTGAAGCCAATGTGCTTAGAAATCTCACCCACTCAGTTTTTGGAAGCCTATGGTCTACTGCAGCTAATGATGCCCTTGTTTTGAGTGTAGCATCATTCAAACGAGAGCTACGACGCCTAGAACGTCGCAAACCTGTTTTCGGCCATGTGCCACCCGTGTATGTAGAGAGAGACAGACAGAGCCAGGGTCATGAATGTCCATGCAATAATAACCGTTTGACTCTGCAGCGTTCAGGGTCTTCACGGTTGTGTACAAAAAGAAGAATTTGAAGTAAAAACTTTTAATTCAGTGGCCCTATTTGAAGAAAAATGACCCTCACTCTGTCTGTCTCTCTCTACATACACGGGTGGCACGTAGCCGAAAACAGGTTTGCGACGTTCTAGGCGTCGTAGCTCTCGTTTGAATGATGCTACACTCAAAACAAGGGCATCATTAGCTGCAGTAGACCATAGGCTTCCAAAAACTGAGTGGGTGAGATTTTTAAGCACATTGGCTTCAGAGGAGATAGCTTCGCCAGCCAGCGCGGCACACATTTCAACGTACTTTGTTGCTTCTCCATTACAGTTCTACTCCATGGCTCTAGCCCCTCCAAGACGTCCTCTCCCTTCTCTTCGACTCATATTTCAAGAGAAGGTTCTTTCTCTATTCCCATCCTCAGTCACTCCGTGTTACCTCGGCCACCCTACCACCCCTCTTATCTTCAACTCATCCGTCCGCTCTGCGGCGATTCCCCCCTCCGATCCGAATGTCGTATATTTCTCTCCAGAAAACGGGGCCGTATCGCCATCTGATACGCGAACAGCGGCGTCTGTTGTTGGGTCGCCGACCCGCGATCGCAGGTCTTCATGCGAGCGCGTGCCACCGCGCCCCGCCCC
>NW_026267464.1:211410-213739 GCF_000697945.3 Frankliniella occidentalis
CCCCCGGTGTGGTGCATGTGTTGTGGTGCGACGGCGGCCTCTGCTTTCTCGGCAGTGTGTTGTTTTGGTCGTGGAAACCAGGCCGGGTCTGCCCAGCCTCGGACGGAGCGGAGCGGCCCGGCGGCGGCGAGTTGTGTGGGAGGATATATTTTTGGCGGCTGGCCGAGCCTACCGGACCGGACCCCTGTGCCTGTGGGTGGGATGTTCCGATATCCAAATAGTTTCCGTCGAACCATGTGCCCCATCACATATGCAGCGTAATTATAGCATTTCTCCTTATAAATGGTTGCATTCCACCGAATCTTATTGAAACGGAAGTAAATAGGAAAAAGTCGCCGTGCGGGTACTATCCTGACGCGGCGAGGGTTGAGGTATATGAACGTGAGCGTGAAAGACGCTCGGGCGCGTTTCTCTGCTCCAAGTCAGCTTCACACTAAGCAAGAGCATCTGTTAGTGTTAGTCCGAGCCGCTCGCCGGCATTAACATTTAGGCTGACTCTCTCGGCGCGCCCGCATTAGTAACTGCCACCCTCCGTCATACTCTTTCGGAGGCGAGGAGAGTCGAGTTATGAGCCGTAAGAGTGTGAGGTGTGAGTGTTGAGTGTGAGCTATGGGGCGCGGCTTTCTATACGGGCGACCTCGCGCGGCCACACGGCAGTCTCCGTAGGTACGTATACGCGCCGCGGCCGTGCATCACGCGGCGGCAGGGACGCACTGCACTCGAAACGCGTTTTACTCGAAAATTTGCCAAGTGACTTCTACAGTTTTATGCTGTTGTATATTACCAAGGAATTGCTTTGGCACTACTAACTTTTTTCTGGTATTTCCAAACGTTTTCCTAGAACCACATTCATAATTAATACTAGTACCGTATTATGATACCAGGAAAACGTTTAGTAAGATAATGTTAGGAAAACGTGTATAGTAATACTTTAGAATTTCTTGGTAGTATACCACAGCACAAAACTTTAGCAGTTACTGAGCAAATTTCATAGTAAAAAGTTAAGTGTGTGCATGGGCACCGGCCGCACTTCGAGCAGAGCTTCGTTCCCGCCCTCTAAGAGCGCCTTTGCCTGCTCGTCCCTTGTTCATTCCCTTTCATTCTGGTGTCAGCCGCAACTATATACCTCACACGCGCATGCCACAATGTCCTTTTCTGTTGCCGACTTTTACTACTTTTCGAGAGTAAAACGGTTTTCTCCTCCGCGGCGGGCCGTTTTGAGCGTGTGACAGACAGGCCTCGAACGCTTTTTCCTTATTTGACGGGTTTGAGGTGGCGTCGCGTAGAGTTAGCGCGGTGAAGCCCCCCTCCCGTCCTCTCTCCCTCCCTTGCGTGGGATTGTATAGCGGTGCTTGTCTCTTCAAATCTCGGCTCCTCCATAACATCTGCTAACCGCTTTCGCAACCTCGGCCGGCAACGTCGTATAAGATATAAGAAGCCGCCCTCTTGAAGCCGCCTCCTCGCCTCGCGCCTCGCGGGGTGAGGTCAGCGTCTGACGCGTCGGCCGCCGATCTTCCTCTCGCCATTCGGCCTCGCGAGGAACGCTCTGGGCCAAACCACCAAAAAGGAGGAAACAGTGCGACACGCTACCGGCCTCGGCGCGGGACACAGAGGCACAGACGGCGGCGTCTGGCGGTTACAGGCTACACTGGGAAAACGTACAGCACATAAAATTTATTGTTGCACTTCTTAGGTATAGTTTACAACTTTACTTTGGGTGCCTTTCATATTGCTATTTTAAGTTAAATTTGGTTTGCAAAATTGTAGATTTTAATTTCAGTGTAGTGTAGCGTCCCGGCGTCCCCCGCGCCCCCTTCCCACAATCCCCTTCTCTATCGCACCCGCCGAGTCCTGACAGAGCTACACGCCGCTGCCACCCGCTTCGCATGGAGCCAGGCCATCAGCGCTGTTCGATAGCCCCACAGTGTGGATAATTTGAGGTTAAGCCCGGCCCAGCCCGGCGCGGTCGTGCAATTGCCTCGGGATTCCCGGGCGAGGAGTCGGGCCGTGCCGTACGATTGTGCGGACTGCGGGAAAATGAGCATAAGGAAGTAAATCGTAATGAAGTGAAGCCGCTGCGTTACACCTCCCCTGCTGCTCCCACTTTGTCTCAAATAATGCCTTTGTGAAAAGATTATGTAGGCCGAAAATAATACAGTAAGCCTATATACTTTACTAGGGAGCAATGACTGCTTTTGTTGTTGTATAAAAGTATATACTGCACCAAAGGTTAAAGTGCACTGAAATTCTAGGTGTGGCCGTGTTTGCACACAGAAAACTGTAGGCTCAATGTTGCAACTGCCCTAAAGTTTTTATAGTAAAAACTATT
>NW_026267464.1:213941-215820 GCF_000697945.3 Frankliniella occidentalis
CGGTACAGGCTAACTACTGAAGGGGCCGGGGCGACACAGCCGTCTCATATCTACAGCGCAATACTGACTTTCATCTCCTTACTCATATGACTCGCGTTTATTATCCCTTTGAGTGCGTTGAGACCCACACCGCGTTGGTCACCGCATTTTTTCCCAAAGGGTGACGTGACCCTCACTGTGGTGTGGACCCCAATGTATGGCGTCCCCGACACCCTTTGGCTCCTTGGACATCCCTCTTTTTTTTACGCAACCGGCCGCAACGTGTTATGCTGACTTCTTTGATTGTGCTTTTCATCGCACATTTTAATGCCACTTATTTTTATTCGCTGAGCGAATACAAGGCTACATAGTTAAAACTAGATTGCAATGCGTTTCATGGTTAACAAACTGGGCTCGACTTGAGTATCGGATGCGGAGCTCCCGTCCGAGCCAGAAGACAGAGCGCTCCTTGCTACACACTAAACTCAAATGCTCACCGACGACGCGACGGTGGATCCACTCCATGCTCACCGCATGCCTCAGTTGTAGCATCCACTGTAAAAACAAATTGTTTAAAAAAAAAAGGCTTTAAGTAAAATTACAACCATGGAATTTTTCCACTCACTCATATTTACCAGAGCATGGATAGAACATATATATTGTGACATGGCTGTCAAAGAATTATTGCCAAAGTATTCTAATTTCAAGACAATTTTTTTTACAGTGTGTGGACTTTGATCATTTTTGAATTGATCCTCGCGGCTTTGCTGTCGGAGCGCGGCGCAGCCACCGCCGCCGCTTCCTCGCGCGTACACTACACTACACGCTCGGTCCACAGCCACGCGTCTCGAAGCAGCAGTATCAGATTGTTTGCGCCCGCTCCGCTGGCCGCAGGGCCGGCAGTGCCGCCCCGCCCCGCCCCGGTGCGCGGCAGCCTTTAATCACGGACCTGCGCCGTGCAAATAATACCTGGCTGGGTGCGGCGTGGCGTGGCGTGGTGCGGTTGGACTCGCCTAGAGTGAGACGTTTTTTCCCCCTCTCCATATCTGGCCGGCCCTTTCTGCCTTCTGGTGAACCCGCTGCGGCCGGCCCGCGGCCCGGAGGCGTCCCCCCAGATGCCCTTACGAGGCCCTCTCCATCCTTCTGGGGTCCTCGACCCTCCGGAGTTGGTGCGGTGGCTTTGGTACTGACCGAGAGGGGTCAGGGGTCCCCCACTAGCCAACTCGTTGTACACTTGCCCGCGCCCAACTCGCGTCAAACTCGCAAAAACTTGCGAAAAATAGCGAAAAACTCTTAAAAAATCGATCCCCTCGCGGCAACTTGACAACTCACCAGCTCGTTGTACACCTATTTTGGAAGTGGGGGACCCCTTCGGTACTGACGCTCTCTTCGTCGGTGGTGTTGCAGGCCGACAAGCTGGACGCCCGTGCGCTCAACAACACGAGGCACGCCATGACGGACGTGGTGTTCTTCAACCGCGTGCCCAAGGTGGGCTCGCAGACCTTCATGGAGCTGCTGCGGCGGCTGTCGCTGCGGAACGCCTTCGACTTCCATCGCGACCACATCCAGCGCGTCGAGACCATCCGGCTGGCGCCCGCCGACCAGGTGAGCCGAGCAGCAGCGAGCGCCGCCCGCGGCCCAGCGGCCCGCAACGCGCCGCGCGCCCGCGCCCGAGGGGCTGCCTACCGGCCGGGCGGACGAGTACAACGCTCTCTCTGTTGCAGATGAACCTCGCGTCTATGGTGAGCGCGTACACGCCACCCGCCGTCTACGTCAAGCACGTGTGCTTCGTCAACTTCACCCAGTAAGTACTAGCTATGGGAAAATATCTTCGTACATTTACAACATACACTGAAAAATATCGTCGTAAATTTACCAAAATTTTGTAAACTAGAATTTT
>NW_026267464.1:223796-225840 GCF_000697945.3 Frankliniella occidentalis
CCCGCCCCTCCACGCCCCGCCCCGCCCCAACTCTCAGCGGACTGGACACTATGCATTATGGTGGTCCGGCAGAGCGGTGGCCTTTCGCGTACGCCCATCACTGCAAAGAATACTGTCGTCGAACCATATCTCATTTAAAAATAAAAACTCCCAAAACAAAGTCCCAAACTTTGTCATGGCATGGCCACGGTCAAGACAAGAATATTAACATGTTGTACAGTACAGGTTTCGAATAAGGATTCCCCGGGTCACGTGATTACAGGGATAACACGTGAATTTTTGGGGATGATACATGAATTTTGTTGAATTTGTCAACATCGTCTTCAATGGTTTTAAAAGTCGATTAGAGTGCGAGTGCGACCACCCAGCTGAAGGAAAAGCATGCAGACTGCAGTTGACCCGCCGCCGGCGCTGCTATTTGCGGAGGCCTCGCCTGATCGGTTGTTAAAACGGTCCTGCTGTGACGTCAGCGTCTGTCTGGATGAAAACGTGGCCGGCGCGCCGCCGACCTAGGTCAATGCCGAAGCCCAGGCCTCACGACGGAAGAGGCCCCGCCCCAACCAGTGCACTGAAAATGCTAGAGTCAGATGTCTTACTCTCAGGAGAGTGAGATGAGTGACACCAACAATCTCACTCTCCTGAGCCTGAGAGCGAGATGTCTGAATCTCACTCAATTTGATTCAGAATTTGCGATCCTCGCCCAATAATAAGAGTAAGGTTTCCTAGTGCAGTTGGGCGAGGTCAGGGAAATCTGACTCCTTCCGAGTGAGAATCCGGTGCATATGACTCAAATAGGGTGAGCTTTTTAGTCATCAATAAGTCATCGCTCTCATTGAGTGAGGCAAAATTTTCTCACTCATTTCGAGCACGACACCTCACTCAAAGGTTTTCAGTGGTGCGGTGTCGAACTATATTAGGAACAGATTTGGCTATCACGAAGTGCGAGAACGATTATAGACCATCATTTCTTTAGTCCAAGGGTAAATTTGACGGCAGAGATCAATGTGTTCAAATGCTTAATCGTTTTAAAGAGAAATTTTTCTTATTCAAAGGCAAATTTTTGCTAATCCAAACATCATACCCCTTTCGCCTTCTTTGAAGAGGAAAATTCATCTCTGCTCAAGAATAGCCACTTGGACCCAGAAAAGTTTTGTTTAGCGTGCTAGTTTGTTATGAGGCACGGGCTGGGCATGCCCCTCCATCTACTCCCGTCTTCCCCACGCTGAGCGAGCGCGGCGCGGACTCCGTCTCTTCTCATTAGCCTGACTGGGCCGCCTCCGGGCAGAAGCCGCCGGGACAGAGATAGACGTCGCGCAGCCGCCGCGCCAAGCTCCCCCCTTAATTTACCACTTTAGTGGCCCAAATTAGGTTGCGGTGGGCCGTGACTTTTCACACATCGGCCCTTTTGGAGTCTGTGGGGCGGAGAACGCGGCCGTCTACAGCGGCGGCGGGGAGGTTTCGTCACGTGAGAAACTCGCGCCACGCCTTAAGTCACGCCATGCGCCTTACGAGGGGGGCGCCACTACGTTTTTGGATGCTCACAAAACACAAGATTCTTATGATTACATTTACAGGGATTACAACTGAATACAAAGATTTTGTGTGCAACTTCATAACACTTTATCTTGTAAATAAAAAAACATAAGCTTGCGCTAACGTGGGAGCAGATGATATAGCTTTAATTTTCAGTTAGTGTGCTTTAAAGTAGGTTATAATGCCATACGTAGGCCTTGCCCAGAGAGGCAGAGCTTAGCAAAACATAGTGGTCAGGGGGAACATAACAAAGCAAAAAGCGGTTCGCTAAAAGGGGACAAAACTAGATTCAATACACGGAAAAAAATAATTTTGTTGTTGCAGCGAAACATTAGCTATGGCAACGATTATTTCCCTGGCAGCGGCTTAGCGAACATTATTGCATGGGCTAGCTAACTCAATAGTTTTGTTAGCTAAACTTCATAGTTTTGGGAACTTACAGTCAGCTAACAGCACGTTTTACTACTATCCCGAATCTGAAAACGTCTGGTGCAGCTGATGATATTACGTA
>NW_026267464.1:225890-233921 GCF_000697945.3 Frankliniella occidentalis
AATTATAATTTAAGTTGTAAATTTACGACAGCACATTTTTTACTCGCCAAGGGATTTGAAGTCGATACATACTGCATGTATTTTTACGATTACAAATTGTAATTTAACAACTTGCGTCAAGGAAAATTTTCCTGTAAACCTACCTCCTTTTTTCGCAGTGTATTTTGTAATCCCAATCTACAAATATATTGTAAATTTGTGACAGACGATTCTCGCGTGTCAATAAGTTTCATTTGATACGCTTTTCTTGTAATTTTACAACACACGCATCATAGAAAATTTTCCTGTAATACTTACAAATTGTTTTCATTGTGGGCAAGCTTTGCAGACTGTAACTCAATAACCTGTCCTGCCCTCAGGTTCAACATGCCCGAGCCCATCTACGTGAACCTGGTGCGCGACCCGGTGGAGCGCGTCATCTCGTGGTACTACTACGTGCGCGCGCCCTGGTACTACGTGGAGCGCAAGCAGGCCTTCCCGGACATCCCGCTGCCGGACCCGGCCTGGCTCAAGAAGGACTTCGAGACGTGCGTGCTTCGCGGCGACCGCGAGTGCCGCTACCTGGAGGGCGAGACGCACGAGGGCATCGGCGACCACCGGCGGCAGTCGCTCTTCTTCTGTGGCCACTCCGACTTCTGCACGTAAGTACCCCGTCGCGCTAGTTGCGATGTAAGTACTCTGTGTCCCGCCCCACGTATACCCAGTGCGCATGATGCTGTTTGAAGGCCCTTCAACACTGTCGGGGCCCTGGAGCGCGCCAAGAGGGCCGTGGACCAGCACTACGCCGTGGTCGGCATCCTGGAGGACCTCAACTCGACGCTCACTGTCCTGGAGCACTACGTGCCGAGGTTCTTCAGAGGCGCCAGCAGAGTCTATTGGGGTGAGTCCAAGCACGAGCTCGCCCACTACTCAGTCCTGAGGCAGATTATGGCTTTAAGTTGACCACTGTGTTCTATTTTAAACAGACGAAGTAGACCGCTTCACGCGGATCAACAGAAATCTCTTCAAGCCTCCCGTCAGCGAGGAGGTCAAGGACATTGTGAGAGCCAACTTCACCAGGGAAGTGGAGTTCTACAACTTCTGCCGGCAACGACTACACCGACAACTTCTTGCGCTCCGACTGCCCGACACCAAATGAGCCGAGAGTGCGTCGATCGTGTTTCAAAAACCAAATGTCGTCTTTTACCAAATTTTGTAAAGGCAAGAAAAAGAGCTAAATGTGTGGTCCAAGTACCTACTTATCTGGGAAACGTCCTGAGAAAATGTCAATGAGCAGAAAGGGGCATTTTATGCCAATGCCATGATAGCATGGTTTGCTGTTCAGGACCTGTGGAAAGAGTCCAAATTAGCGATTTTTAATCGTGGGTTTTGAATTTTGTTGGTGCCAATTGTTGAAGTGATGTTGAGTTTGATATCATTTTATGAAGGCTGGGTGAAATCAGTCACTTAACTAAAAAAAGCAAGCCAGGAGAAATCATTTCAAATAACATACAAAATATGCAGAATTTTGTTTACATGGCCCTTTATAATATCTTTTTGAAGATGAGCACCTGTTGTGCTTATCTCATGCTGTTACCATTGAATCATAAAATTTTACCATTACAGTTCCAAGCTTGTAATTCACACATTAAGGTTTATACTACTTAAGGATTTAGTGTCACCAAGCACAATAATTATTTGTGGAAAACTTTGCCAGTATTTTGTTATTACTGTGCAATACAAGCCACCAATTTGTTTTGATAAGATGCTCCAATTTTTGGTCAGAACTTTGTAAAATTTTATGTTTGTGCAGTGACTCATAGATTATAAATCTATGAATTTTTTCTTGTTATATTTTGTAGGCATATTTTCAACATTCCATGTTCAGTTTAAAATATCTTACATCATATTCATCATGTGTTCAAACTGAAATTCAAGCTTACGTTTGTTTTTAATTTATTATGTTCTACTTTGTTCTAATTCAGTTCAGGGTGTGACAATTGCATCGGCTATGCTGTTGTGACTTAGACGTATTTATTTTCTGTGTTCACGATTTCAGATGAAGTTCTGGATTCAGTGTTATGTGATTTCCTTGTGATTATCTTTAACTGTGTGAATGTGCCCTCACTGTAGTTGTAGATGTAAGTGTAAATGTATGTGTCTTTGGTATTCTTCAATTTTTGTACATATACCAATATTAAAGAAAACTTGTTTTCTCAAATCGTGCTTTCTTTTTTGCCCCTCGCTTAGTTCGCCGGAGTGGTGTCAAACACCTCTCAACTCCGAGGCCCAAGGAGTATATATGGGTACGGCCCGCCGCCGTCGATACCCCCGCTGCGACGAGAGCCTGGTCTTCCCTGTCCGTCCCGTTCGCATTGGTCGACAGGAACGGTTGCCAATACCCCGGTTCTTCGAGCATGGGGTAGTGCGACGAGACGAGGCCGCCGCTTCTTTAGTAATGGAAGTAGTGGAAGTCACCGAAACAGCTCAGCCAATCTTCTTCTCCGTGATGATAGCTGCACTCAATATTGGAGTGTTCGACTGGGAAGCACCTGCCGTTCAATGCAAGCAGGTGTTGAACTGGAACTTTTTACGTTTGCAAGCAGTGATAAACACTATTAAGTGCGCAAACTGTACGCTAAGCACCAGAATTGAGCATTTCAAAGTGTTCAACTTTATGGTTCAAAACTACTTGCAAACATACAAATTCCCAGTCAAAAACCAAATGGTACCCAAAACAGAGTTGAACACTTCTATGGTCACGCTTGTTGACCACCGTAAAATATCAGTGACAATTCCAAAAAGACAATCCTCCACCACCACCACTACCACCACTGCCGCCACCACCATACGCAGAACTGGAGAAAAGGGGCAGCTCGTCCTCGGCACGGAAAGGAGCAGCTGTTATTAGCGAGTGTCCGCTGACCTCAAATTCACGACGGTTATTCTCCTGCAACTCTTCTTACTTGCGAATCCAGTCGCGTGGAGCAGCCCGCCGCGCGCATCGCGACATCTTGACCAACCAGCTGACCCTCCCTCCCTCCTCCCTCCGCATCACCGCACGCACGCACGCGTTGCGACAAAAGGGCGGGCCGCCGGGACTGGACGGACGCGCACTCTCGCGTGACGGACGTTTACGGCCTGAGATTAGGCGACTTAAACTTACTTAAATGATTCCCGGATATGAACCGGTTTCTTTTTATACACAGCCTCTTGTTTGTAACGACAGAATCTTGCGGTCTCCATCACCAACAATTATACTAAACATGTGCCTCCATAATAAGACTCCTTAATTCGAGTAAATTTGCACTGTGAGTGGTGCAAGTGTATACTTCAGACACAATGCACTGTCCTCTTGTCGTTTACTTGATTAGGGGACAGTCATTTAATTTTTTAATTTTTTGTGGATTGTCATGGTCAATCTGAGTCTGAATGCGACACCTGTACCTAGGTCCTAGCCTTGAATCGCGCACATTTGTTTCCCTTGGATTTCCCTTTGCCTTGTCTTGTTTGTATCTTTTGCGTCAGTTATATGGCCCGCGATAAACCAAACTACAACACCGCCTAAAATTGACCCCCGCCTCCCCCTCCCTGTTTCGCTTGCGCGCCCACGCCCCGCATCGCAATATGGCCCAATAAAAGGCGTCAGTTGTAGCACTTCTCTCTCCCATTCAATATAAATGGTTGACGCAACCGCGCGACCGTGAAACGCAAACGAGCAAAAAGAGAGGGAGGATGGTTGGACGGCCCCGGCCCTGGGCCTCCTGGACCCAAGGCGTATCGCACCGATGTTAATTACCGTCATTTTCGCGATGGATCCAACGCGGCCCGCGTGCGCGCGCCCGTGTACTCTGGAGGAACGATTCTACTACATGCGCGCGCGCGCGTCGGGTCTGGAGCAGGCGCTGGAAAAAAAGAACAAGAGGGACAATAATGGAGACAAAGTATACGTTACCTTGTGCTCTCGGCTCGCGGCTTTGTGGCTTATGCGACAATCAGGGAGTCGCGGCTGCTGCCGATTTCGCAGTCGGATCACGGCGCGCGCTATCGTTTGCGTGTGTGTGTGTGTCGTGTGTGTGTGTGTGTGTGTGTGAGAGAGAGAGAGAGAGAGAGAGAGAGAGAGAGAGAGAGAGAGAGAGAGAGAACGGGACAGGACAGGGACGGCTACACGAGGTGTATACACCGCGGCACGGCACGTCCGATGCCATCAGGGATGTCGTCACACGTTCGCGTTGAGGCAGGGCAGAGGCCGTGCACCACGCCGCCGCGTGCTCGCTAGGCTACTCTCCGCGCGCGCGCGCTAAACGCCACCGACGCCGACACGACGACACAACCTCGTCGTCGTCCTGGCCTGGTCCATACAATACACACAAAGGAACTCGAGCCCCGCGAGCTCCGCGCCAACGAGCCAACCAAGCGATCCTCCGGACGAGGCGCGCGCGCGGTCTCTGCGGTCTGCGCCTGCGCCTCGTTAGAGCTTCCAGTCCGTCGAGAGATTGATGGCGGGAGAGGAGAGGAGTGCCTCCGCGGCGGGGGTTTTTGCTCAACGGCGCCGCTGCAACCTGGGCCACCTGGTGGGCCACCTGCACGAGCACAGCTGCTGCAGCCGCGGAAGCATCACGGCTGTCGATGCGAAGTGATGCTGCTACAATGGGGGAATTCCGGCGGAAGATTCGTTCCGGCTGCTTGACGCCCTGCTGTCTGAGAGAACAATTAAGTAGAATATGGGAAAGGAGCACTGTTAAAACATTCCGAAGAAAAATGCCAAATCCTTCGTAGGATTTGGCAGTTTGCAAAAATACGTAGGATGTAGCGTTTGTGGGATTTGGCATTCTTGGGATTTGGCATTCGAAGGATTTGGCATTTGGCTTCGTAAGGTTTTAGCCGTGATGAACTATTCGAAAAATGTATGGGGCGCTGCAGCTATTTTAACTTCTTCCCTTGGTGAATTTCGATTTTATCTTCCGCGTGCGCTTCTCTTTCTTACATCAGTGACAGCGGCGCGGGAGCCTGCGCGTGACTCGCCTCATGGCGTGAGGTAGGTCAGGCGGCTGGTCGCTCGGTCCGAGGCTCGGTCTGTCTCAGCAGCTGCAGCCATTGGCCGTTGGGCCATTCATTCCGTGGATTACCCCAGCACAGGTTTCGGACATGAACCGAGCTGGGCGGAGCTGGGCCCGTCCCGTGTGCAGGTGGAAGGCGGACAACATCCCGAGGGACAACGGGGAGAGGAGGTGGTGGTGCGCACGGCAGGGGGGCAGGGTGCATGATCGGTGATCAGTGTCCTGGCAAGGACGGACGGAGACAGGAGAGAGAAATGGGATGGGAGGGGAAGGGGGAAGGGAGCAGCGGGGAGGTGGAAGATGGAAGGCAGACCAGAAGGACGAGGAGTGCGAGAGAGGGGGCGGACGGAGGAAAGGGAGGGGGCGGAGGCCGTTAGGCAACGCCCTGGCGCGCTCGCAGCACGGCCGGGGTCGCCGCCGACTGGCAGTCACCCATCGTTTGTTCCTCGGTCCAGACAAGCCGGGCCGTGTGCGTGCACGGACCTCACAGGCACGCACGCACGCACGCACGCACGCACGCGGGCTCGCGCGGTACGCTTGTCCAGGCCGCGCATGCGCGCCCCGAGCCACGGCGGCGCGGCCTCGGTCGATACGGGAGGCCACCCCCACTGGGCCCGCGCGCCGCCTCGAGGCGGAACCTAGACTGCGTGCCGTTTGTTGTTGTTTCGAGTCCAGTCCGGTTCGCGTTTTCGAAAAATCGTCGGTGTGCCTTTGTGAAGGTACTAGTTCGCGGACGAGCGGGACGCCGCGACGGTCATAGACAGACAGTCGCAAGACGTTCCCGCGCACCAGCCCCTCGCCAGGCGCCGGCTTCTTGTGATCGAAGAGAGTGAGGTTAGGCGGCCGCGGGTGGGCGGGCTGCGCGGCGGCGGCAACGGCCGGGCCTGCCAGCCGAGCTGTCTGTCAGCGTCAAGCCACAGCAGACGACGGCGAGAGGGAGGCGGCTGACCAGGCGGCGATGGCGGCGAGGAGGTGGGCGAGTCTGGTCGGCGCGCTAGCCGCGCGCTGAGCGGCGGCCCGCGCCCGCGAACAGCCCGGCGACCCGCGAGCGGACGACTCGGGACGGCGGCAGAGGCAAAGAGGTAAGAGTGCTGTTTGGGCGGCCGACCGCGGTGAAAATATCGCGTTTCCAATTTCGGTAGAAAAAACGCAGCGAGTTGATTTTAGAAAAAAAAATAAGGTCATCTTGGTACTTTAGATATCTGGTCAGGACGATGGCAGGCATGACCACACTGTGCTCATGCCACAGTATATACGTACCGTACGTGGAGCTCTAAACACGCCCAACCGTGCGCTCAATACGAAGTTAAAATGTTAAGCGCGGGACCTTTACCCCCTCTGTCTTGACCTGCTTGCTTGACCATAGTCTTGTCAACCCGCTCATTAATGGGCACTAATCACTACCGCATTTTTTGTGTGTTTTCGTTTATCAAAATAAATATGTGGCTGTGAAAAAAGGAGACAGAGATAAGGCCTGGGCTGCGCTGGTGTGAGTGTGCGCGTTGGCGCGCGCGCGACGCACCAGGGGTTTGGGTAGGCCGTCGACGGTCACCCGAGCGCAGCGGGTTGCCTATCACCGCATCTGCAGGCGCCGAGCCTACGTCGCCTCAACGGCGGAGTACCGTTTCCCACTTTTATTTTAATTTTTTGTTGGACGAGTAAGGTTTGATTCGCCGCAGGGACGGAGCAGGGCAGGGTCGTTGTTGTAACGGCGAGAAAATACCGTCGGTTAGTGCAATCCTCCTCCATGCCCCGGCCGTATCCATGTGTGGAGGACCTTGGCGTGCGCGAGTGAGCACCGCGAGTGAGGGAGTGAGAGAGACGGCGAGAGAAAGAGAGAAGTATGGAGAGGGGAGGGGCAGCAGCGCCTTAAGGGAACTGGTCAGGAGAGTGAAACGAGAGAGACAAGAAGGAAGGAAGAGAGAGAGGGAGACGGGGCGACGCGGTGTTCGAGTGTTGGAAGGCCATGGTCGTTATAAACATGAAAACGAGACGGGTTCTCCAAAGGCGCTGGTGGGCGAGCTGGTGGTGGCCCGCACACTGCGCAAACAAACTCGAGTCCTGGCGGCGCGGCGGCGTCACCCGGAAGGCTGCACTGGCCTGGCCGGCGCAGACTCCACACTATGCGTCCGCCGGGATATCATAGCCGGGCCCGGCGACCCGGTGCCCCTGGCATACCGACCCACCGGCCAGCCGGCCGCTCCCGACATGCAAATGAGCGCAATCAACGGCCCGTGCCCGGTGCCCCGTCCGCAAAGGATTGTCCTGGCGAGCGTTCTGTTCTGCGGGGAGGAGGCTTTCTCCAGCTCCACCTCAGCTGGCGCCGCGGACCTCGCGCGCGCCGGGCCCACTGCCCGCCTAAGGGGCCGACATACATGTCACGCCTTAATGGACCGAGTGCATGCCGTCGGCGTGCGCAGGGAGTTTACGGGAGTGCACCGCGACCTGCACGGTGGCCAACGCTCAAGCAGTGGCAAGGCCTCCGGCTGAAAAGTGATGTTTATGAACTGCGATTTCTAACGAAATGCCAGATCACTTTACCAGCACTCGTTGAAATGCAACATTCACTAAATAAAACGGCAGCTCCAAATTTCCTATCGTCCCTGACTAAGCCGCTTTACTTGCCTTAGGGCACATCTTTTTCACACATTGAGGGTTTGGCTTAATTGTGCAGTTGGCTAGAAGCAAAGTCAGGCCCTGGACCGCCGCTCGGTCCTTGGCTGCTCACACGTGCCTCCGCTATACGGTCCCACACGCACGGCGCCCCGAGGAGACGTTTGTCACCGGGACACCCGTGTGACAATCCGATAAGGCCAAACGCTCGCCGCGCTCTCTGCCGTAACGGGCTCGTAACGTTAGCCGTCTCGTTTACCGCTGGACCTGCGCCACATTGGACGTTTATCGTATATTTTGGCCCCCACTCCAACGACCCGCTCGCCCGCGGGACTGAGTGAGTAGTCTGCTGGAGGGTCTAGGTGCCGCTTACCCCCCC
>NW_026267464.1:237446-240011 GCF_000697945.3 Frankliniella occidentalis
ATAATTTTGCTGACACAGCAAATAATTTTGCTGACGCAGCAAATAAATTTGCTGACATAGCAAATACTTTTGGTGGCAAAGCAAACGATTTTGCTGACTGAGCAAATATTTTTGCTGGTACAGGAAATATTTTGCTGACCTGGCAAATAATTTTGCTGATACCGCAAATAATTTTGCTGACACAGCAAATAAATTTGCTGACACAGCAAATAAATTTGCTGACACAATAAATAATTTTGCTGACACTAGGTAGTGCAACAGGTGGGCGGAGACGAACCACTTTTTTGGGACCACCGATCCCCCTATCCCTCCCTCTCTCTTTCTAAAAGCTTAATATGTGGTTAAAAATGCTTAATATTTGCTTAATATTAGTTTAAGTAGGTGTTGTACAAGCAGTGATACTGGAAGTATCATCTGCTAATTACAAAAAATGTTGTAAATTTACGAAGATATTTCTCACGGTGTTTGTAAACGGTCGCACACGACGCACGCACGGCGGCTATAAGGCAGAAGCAGGATCTCTAGACGTTTATAGCTTCTCCGGTCCACGTCCACGAGGATGCGCGCGAACATACGCGCACACACACGCAGGCCTAAAACAATACTTCCTGAGGATGTGTTGCTATACTCTATGCTTTCGTGATCCCCCACACGGCGTGTCCGCTAAAAACGAGCCAAGAAAAAATAGAGCCTAGACTGGTGCATCTCTACTATGTACTTATTTGTCCACCTTCATAATGATTTTACGCTGCTTAAGTAGGACATACCGCAATTTTTTTTAGATACCCGCAAATTTTATTTGAATCGAATTGCAAATCGCGGTACAAGCAAGAGTTAAAAGTTTCCCCCAGATCTCCCCTTGTCCTGGCCCTGTTTGTGTCCGTAACGTAGAACGCAGTCACTGCTTTTCCTCTCGTGCAGCCGTGTGCAACATCAGCAACAAGAGGGGTAACTTTTCGTGACGGCAACGGTTAAGATTACGGCAACGACGTGTCGTATCGTTACGTCTTGGTCGTGTGTGTAACGTTATACCGTAGCCACCGTGGTGGCGCGCGGCGCGCGCCGCCGTGCCGACTTTCTGGAAATGCTGTGTACGCGATAACAAGTGCATGTGGCCTCGGCCAGCGAACCCCGCGCGGCGCGTACCTAAGACGTTGTGTGATATGGCGTCATCGCCCGTAATCGCTTTCTACCGGAGGAGCGTTCTGCGCCTTACGCCGTCGAAAACTTTGCCGGGATCACGAGCAAGCGGTATCACAAGAGTACATGAAAGGCCTCCCGCGGAGATTCGTGCGCTCCTTGAAAACAAAACGTCTTGTTTCCTCTCCATTTTCTCGCTTCATGTCCAATTAAAAGCGACAATTAACGTCTCCCCTTGAGGTCAGTATCCCGGTGCGTGCAACGCGGCTGCATGTGCATATATTGGGGGTGCACTGCCCACACCACTCCCGCCCCGCCCCCGCTCCGCCTCACGGTGCCAAGCAGCTGGTTTGCCTGGGGGACATACCGCGCCGCCTCGCGACCGCGTGGAGTGGGTGGGTCGCGCCTCGCGACACTCTAAAAGTCCCGGAGCTAAGTGGTGTCGGCCCTCTCGGGTATCGCCAATAACAAACGCCGACAGCGCTCGTTAAAGACAAAAAAAAATCCAGCCGTCAGCGTTTCGCTTGGAAGCGCGTTAATATGGTTACATTCCAGGCTGGCGCAGCGGCGGGTGCAGCAGCGGGTGCAGCATCGGGTGCAGCATTGGGTGCAGCAACATAGCCGAACCATTTTTCTCCGTGCGGCTCGCCCACAATCCTCGACGTGACCTTTACTCTCGCACTACATCGTCTGGGGGGGCGCGCGGGGCAGGCGGGGTGGGGGGTCGGGCACCTTGGCCTCCGTCCCCGCCCGGAGTAAAGCTGATGCGGAGCGGACTTTTAGCACGTGGACGTTAACGCCATGGAGAGGAAGGGCGGGGTCCCACCAAAAGAAAAAAGGCTTCTCAAAATGTTTATAGGGAAATTCGACTTTTGAATGAAATTCTCTAGCGCACTAAATTCACCGTATGAAAATGTTAGAAAACTCAACAATAAATCGCAAAATTTAACGAAAAAATTCTAATTAAAAACTTCGGTTTACCTTTAAGTTGTTGACAAACATTCTCTCGCAAAATTCAATCGCTATTCGTGAAATGTGACTGAAAGTTCAAGTCACAAAAAAAATGCACAGAAATTCGAGCCTAAAACTACCACACCAGCTATAATCTCTATTGAAATACTCAATTATGCGAGGGTCCCGGCAACGACCTATGGGACGTCCCACCCCAATCACCCATGCCCCACGTGTGTTTGATTATTTCATGGGTCAACGAGCTTCCGTAAATCTTTAATTCCTACTAAGTCGTAAAGCTGCAGGGATGCGATGGAAAGCAGCCGGGCGCCGGACGGCAGCCTGCCGGCGGCTTGAAACTCGGTGCGGGGCCGCTGCCGAAGCGCGGCCTTGCCGTCCGGTAATATTCCAGACATTCGTACCATCCGCGGCCGCTTGATTAGCTCCGTATATAAGATTCGCGCTCTACACTGA
>NW_026267464.1:249794-253854 GCF_000697945.3 Frankliniella occidentalis
GGCAGAGGGGCAAAAGGGTTCCGTTGACTAGATTCGAACCAGCGACTGTTTGCGTACCGGCCCATCACATCAGGTGTCGCACGGCTGTAAAGTGATGGCCAGCGGAGCGCGAAAAATTTCCCCGGGACGGGAGTCGAACCAGCGACCAGGTTCATCCCGGGCCCGGACGCTACCGACTTGGCCACGAAAGAACGATAGTGAGCACCTCTTTCGGGGGCATACATATCTCAGCTGTATCTGACGCCCGAAGACACTTGGCCAGCAGAGCAGGAAAAATGATCGCGGACGGGATTCGAACTACCGACCATCCCCACAATCTGCCAACGATCACGCTCTAACACGCTAGGCTACCAGCTTGCCCCGCCGGGGTCGAGATCTGAGCTTGGTCCTGCCGAACGGGAGACAAGAAGTGACAAAAAAAAAGTTCGCCCCACCCGGGAGTTGTTCTCAGCGCCTCCAGTTTTGGTTCGGATGAAGCTGCATGCGGCCATGTCGATTGTAACCGAGATTAATCCTCGCTCTTCCTTCTACTACGAGGGGGTTGGTAAAGATAGGGATTTTTTTTTAATCCAGGGAAACTGAAAAAAATAGGTGTACGCTTGGATGTAATGACAAGTACTGTACCTCTCTATGCTCAATGCCGCTTGCCCCTCACTCAGGGTTCCTGGCGCCCGGCTCGGAGGAGGTCCCCGGCAACGCGGGGCTGAAGGACCAAGCGGCGGCGCTGCGCTGGGTGCGCGACAACATCCGCCAGTTCGGCGGCGACCCCGGCAGCGTGACGCTGGTGGGCCACAGCGCGGGCGGCGCGGCCGTGCACTACCACACGCTGTCGCCCGCGTCGCGCGGCCTGTTCCACCGCGCCGTGCACCTCAGCGGCTCCGCGCTCAACGCGTGGGCCTTCGCCACGCCCGCCGATGCCCGGGAGCGCGCGCGCCGCCTCGCCGACCTGCTGGGCTGCGGCCGCGGCTGCGCCGACCCGGACGACCTGGTCGCCTTCCTGCGCACCAAGACCCCCTACGAGATCATACACGCTTCTTACAAGGTGTTCGAGCACCAGGTCGGTACAGGTGGCTGAGGCGCCCGCCACGCGCCCGTGTCCCACTGGCGGCCTACTTTTGACTTACACCTCCCTTCCTGCGTCCTATCAGGAAAACGCGGCTGGGTACCTGTCGCCCTTCCTGCCCACCGTGGACGCCGTCTACATGCCCCCGCCAAACAACACCCTGGCGGACGCCCAGGCGGCCTTCCTGCGCGCGAGTCCCGACGAGGCGATGCGGAGTGCCGACTACCACCCGGTGCCCACCCTGGTCGGCCAGAACAGCGTGGAGGGCATGATTGTCATGTTGCCCGACATCATCACGGATGGTGAGGCAGCCCGCGGGCAAAAGTCATTTGCTCGCCGACGGAATATTTCGGCAATCTGACCACTATTGCATCTAACGGTTACCCTTCGCTTTTATTGCAGAAATGAATCCCTCATCGCGCAACTTTAAGCGACTAGATATGGACTTTGAGCGCGTTGTCCCGGTGGAGCTCGGTCTGCAGCGCGGATCGGAGAAGTCCCGTCGCGTAGCGTCCATGATACGGCAGCACTACTTCCAAGGGAAGCCCATCTCAGACGAAACAACCCTCAACTACGTGCAGGTCGGTCCAAAGGTCAAACAACATCTGACCAATTATAAGTTGACGTCTAGGGCCTCCTAAACCACCTTCATTTCCTGCCTACAGATGTACAGCGACCTGCTCTTCACCATCGGCATTGGTCGCTACATACGAGCGCTCGAGGTGCACTCCACTCAGCCCACATTCCTATACCACTTTTCGTTTGACGGAAGACTATCCGTCATCAAGAAGTTGACACGTTCCGAACTGCCAGGTAAATATACTACCGGTCTGATCTAATTTCTCACTCATCGGAGTTCTGCTTTAGCGGCGGTGCGTGCCGCTGGCGCGCTCGAAGGAAGTGGAGACTAAGAATGACTCTTGTCACAGGCGTCTCCCACGGCGACGAGCTTGGGTACCTGTTCCCGGTGGAGATGATGCCTGCGGAGGACGTGCGGCCCGGTGACGTGGACTTGCTGGTCCGGGACAGATGGACCCGCATCCTGGCCAACTTTGCCAAGCACGGGTATGTGTGAACTATGCAGGCCCTGCGGCCTTCGCCCGAAAATTTGCCCCGGCGGAAAACCACTAAACTAAACTTGTTTTTCCTTCAGGTCGCCGTCGGGTCCGCCTTTCAAAATTGACCCGGTGCTCAACACGACGTGGTCACCGAGTACCGCCACTGCGCCAGCGTATGTGGACATCGGCGCGGAACTGACGCAGCACGAGGGATATCCTTTAAGTGACGAGTTTTCCTTCTGGGAGTCGGTTTTTCGTGTGGCCGATAAGACTTTAGAATAGACGAAGAGTAGTAATAGGAAAAATAAACTTGCCATTTCTAGTCCCCATGCAAAAGAAAATTTGCTGTTCAGATGTTATAGCGGCCCTTGTGAAAAGTATGTTTTACCTGACCTGATACCTCTTAAATGGGCAGGCAGTGATAATTTTTCAAAACACTAGCCACTTATTTGTTACGTTTTAGACTGAGTACGCCAGACCCTTGCTAGTCATTATCATAATATTTAAAAGTAATGTATCCAATTGACATTGTTTTAAAACCAAGTGTTTATTCAGAGTTCACAAACCGCAAGCGCGATTTCCTCGCTCAGAAAGGGATCGTCCAGAAAGTTCGTCCGTTTTTCTCAGGCGGGAGCTCGGCGCCTGCGAGACTCAGGGTAGGCCACACCGCAGTACACTCATGCACTGCAGGCATGATATTGCCTACCTACTAGGCGCTATGAGAGCTTACATTGGCCGAACATCGCAATTTCGTGCGGTGAATGACGGACGTACATTCTGGTTGATCACTAATCACTAAGCTCTACGCAGCCAAATGCGGGGCCTTTCAAGCTCTGATTCAACACTTACGTTTTAGATTAGATTAAAAGTGATTTTTGTTGTGACTGATAGAAAAGATAAGAATAAAAATAATATTTAGGATAAGAAGCGATACAAGACAAAGTACCATAATACAACGAAATGATAAAAAACGGTTTGGATTGGTCTTTTGAGAGGAAAAGTAGCTTAATTTGGAGTTTGAAAACAAATGAAAACAACAAATTTAAAAGGGTTGTCAGCTATGATTAGTGAGTGTAACACTATTTCTTACTCACCCAAGTCATTAGACTGTATGGCCTTGTTTCTAAGGCAGTCTTTTCAAATTATTTGTTTTAAATTTAGAATATGGTTTTGTGCTTTTGGTTCAAACTTACCCTTGTCACAACTTTACAAATACCAGTGAGTGTAAAGGTTCACTTTAAAAAATAATAATAAAAGATCGTGTCTTTGTTTCAACTGTTCTAAAATTTCTTTTTCTGTCAATAACATACATTATTTTACAGATCCAATATTCAGGTTAAAAACAGTATGTACATCATTGGAAAATATGTGACAGTTCTTCTGTTCTCATAAACAATTACACCAATTCACCTTTAACCTATAGAAAAATAAACAGGATTTATCTCATGTACAGTATTTAGAAGCAGGTTCTTCATAGATTTCTTAATAGACTTAGAATATTCAACATGTATAAAATAAAACAAATGAATAATTTTATTGCTTGCAAGCAAAAAATTGAAGGCTCTGGTTTCTTTCAAGAAAACTAGATGCAGAAAAAGAGTTTTGGGAATGAAGCCCAAAAGTATGGCCAATTATCAATAAATGATTAATGTAAAAATCACTTCACAAACATAGCAAATAGCTGAAAAAACACACTTTTAAAGGTTGTATTTACTCCCTATTATCACAATTTTAAATCATCAGCTCTTACACTCATGTATTGACAAAGAGTGTGAGCTGTTCACAAAGAAGTAGGCAATGCACTCACTTAAGACTATGTAAAAAGACGGAATGTATCAATTTAATGTCACACTGCTGTCATTCAAAAACAGCATCTCAAAATCTCAAAACTAACTTGGAACAAATCAAACTTTAACTGAGTCACATTTTCAATTTGAAT
>NW_026267464.1:253904-260491 GCF_000697945.3 Frankliniella occidentalis
GTAGAAATTCCCGAACAAACCCTCTCTGTTGTGACGATTGGAGGGAGTTCGGTTGCCTCATTGAAATTTTTGGGATGCACCACTCAAACACGTTTGGTGTCGAGGAAGAAACCGTTTGGACATTTACATAAAAATGTTTGTTGCTTGGAACCAAACCTTTCGTAGACTGCTAACGGGTCGGATCGATCAAATGAACTTCAGTGCCAGCATCTAAACATTTTTCTCAGTGTAGCTCACCTTCTCCGGTGTGAGAGAAAGAGAGAAGCAGAGATGGTGGGAGAGGAAAAGGGGGGGGGGGGCTGTGGACTAGAGAAAGAGAGCAAAAAATGGTGGAGGCTGCGAACACTTGGGACCCACTGCCCACTCTCTGCCACCAGGGTACAACAGCCGATAATCTTCGATACGGAACAGACAAAGAGCCTCCTAAAGTAAAATCAAAACGTAACGTAACATGCTTATTACACTGCAATTCCTTTGTGACTTACTTACAACTTAAGGAAGTTTGTAATTAGCATAGTGCACACAAGGAAGGGGCAGTGGAAGGTCAATGCAAATTGCTAAGGTGTTAGGTCGCACCTTTACATGGGTGTCAAAGAAACTTTCAGTTTACCTCTGCAAAGCCATTTATGTAGTTGAAAAGGTGCCAAAGGTGCCATTGGCATTTTCACTTTCACTGCATTTGTAAATGCACTAAACTCTCGCCGCCTTTTAAAGGTGCTGATTATCACTTTGTTTTGTAGTGATTGTTATTATTGCACACGCCCCTGTGAGTATACCTTACCTAATGTAACGTACACACTTGTGTACCACCATATCTATAGTACACACTTTCTTATGTGTATTAGCAGTGTCAGTGTGGATACAGGGTTCCCTAAACGCGAGCGTGATTCTCACGCCGGGCGTGATTTTCACACCCGGCATGATGAAAAGTCGGTTCCTGATTGGCTGTGTGAAACTCATGAAGCGTGAAAACCACGCCTAGCGTGACAATAGCGCTTGCGTTTCGTGAACTCTTATCCACACTTCTGGCAAGAACGCACTGCCTTGTGTGTAACATGGCAATCACACACTTCCTTGGATGTTCTTACAGGTACATTGTTTTACGCCCCCAGTGAATTTTTAATATACATTATCAGTTGTCGTATTTTTAACCCAATCGGAAAAGCATCCGTTTTGATTGTCTCGCGCGGGCGATCCCCGCGCGGACGTCACCCCCGTGCTCACCTTCGCCGCTGCCCGCGTGGTGGTGGCGATGATAGCGCGGCCGGGTGGTGCGCCGGGCGGGCCGGTGTGGGGGCCGGGCCGGCAGTCGCGCGCGCAACGTGCCGCACACCGGTCAGCACTCCTCCGCTCCGCCCGCGGCCGCGCCTCTCCACCTCGCGACACCGTGTGCTCGCCGCGTGTGCGTCGTGTGCGAAACGAGTGAACGCCTCCTTGAATATAGTGTCAACAGTGACTGAGTGTGGACGGTATGTGCGGGTGAGAGCGCCGACAGGTCATAGGGTAAAAAATATTTCAGGGGTGAATTGACGCGACATTTCTCCCAAGCATTTTTTTACAATTTCCTATTTACGAACGATGTTGTAAATCAGCGCATGCGTTCGTAAATTTTCGACTGTCAATTCTTGGTATTTCTCCAAATTTTTGTTGACGAAAAGAACAACCCTAAAAAACTCATTCTTTTAAAATATAAGTGCGTAACTTTACGATTTTTAAATTGTTTCGTGGAAAATACATCGGCAACCCTTTCGAATGTTTTTCACCGTGTCGTGCGATTGTCTACGTTTTAATGAGCTGCCGTCCGACGACTTCCCTCCTGAAGTGGAGTTCAGCTACGCTTTGCCGTGTGCGGCGCCCCCGCGCAGCGAGTGCATCCCAGCCAGAAATGCATCGTCGAAATTTGGTCGGTTTCATTGATCGACGCGAAATTGACGTCGATTCGATGGGATTTTGTCACCTAGATCGATGAATTGTCGACTTCGACGTCGATTCGACGTCGTTTCGAGTTTGCATTTCTGGCTGGGCATGCAACGCGTGCAGCCCCAGGCTCATGCTGGTTGTCATCGTGTTGGCAGGAATGGCAGGTGGATCAACAGAGCGGCGAAGCCCCTCAGCCAGCAGGAAGGAGTTGGAGCGGTGGTGGACGGCCATGGGGGAACACAAGGAGCTCGGTGAGTACATGCAGCTCTTTGGAGCGGTTCAGGGGCGGTGTGCGGAAATGGACTCGAATGTATCAAGTAAAACTTGAGTCGCAAATTTCGTGGAAAACGGTACAATTTGATGGGTGAAAGGGATGTATTCGATATCCTCAACCAGAGCGATTTGAAACATCTATAGGGCAATTCCAGACAGGGGTGTCCGTCAGTGACGGCATTTGAGAGCGACTGAGAGGTGCTACGTATTGTTGCAGTACGTCCCTAGAAGCGTCTTGCAAAGACGCGTCAAGTCTAGTCATGTGCTTCAACAACCTGTAGCACCTCTTAGTCGCTCACAAATGCCGTCACTGACGGACATTTTTTACCATTTTTTTCTGGAATTGCTCTATAATGGCATGCCACTGCATCAGTAACTCAGTAACTGCAGTTACTGGTAAATATATTTTTGTTTTGTTTTTTCCATCGTTTCGTTTATTTACGAATCTGACATAGGTGACCAAACTGCTGACCGGAATCGGGCTCGCTTCTGCACATTAGATATCCGCCCGAGGCGACGAGGCATCGCCAAATGTGTAAATGCTTGAGTGTACAAACGGGTTTGGTTTTCGCATGTCAGCGCGCTCCGCAAAACAACAAGGGGTCATACTCAGATTTTTTGTGTACATGGAACATCTGGAATATTTTGTGGAATATCTGGAATACTTTTGGAATATCTGGAATATTTTGTGGAATATCTGGAATACTTTTGGAATATCTGGAATATTTTTTGGAATATTTTATTTCTCATTGTGTACATGGAATATCCAAGTGGTCCACCCCTTACTAATACTTTGCCTTCGTCTTATCTGTAAAAGAACTAAAGATTTAGTGCCTTAACAAATAAGTCACTTATAAACTGCCAAAGGCACTACTTTTTAGCACCTTTAGAGGGTTCTTTGCCCTTTAGTACCTTTATATGGGTATAAACTAAAATTTTCTTTAGCACCCATGGAAAGGCACGACTTATCACCTTTGTTTTTTCCATTAAAGCGAATTAATTCCATCTTCATGATACAGCGTATCTTTCGCATGCATTCTCTGAGAGACCGCGATGTTAAAAATGGTGTAACCTTGTGGATGCAGTTGTTATCATGATAATAACTGCCTCAGAGCTGAGACCCCGGATGATGCTGGGAAAAACATGTCCCATCGTTGTGCCGTACAAATAAAAACGTATGAAATCACGACATTTTAAATCGCGGGGTAACGTTTGCACACAAGAGAGTGCGTGACAATCGTGTCACATATTTTGTGACATATTTACTCTTTTGTAACAGGACGTTTTGAGTATAAAATTTGTCACCCACATTAACCTTTAGAAATCACCGGGGACTAATACACCAAAAATGGCGGAGCCACTTCCTACATAATTTATGCATGTGTTCTGGGAAAAAAGAATCTGAGACCAAAATTATAGTCACCAGTCCACTACGCGATTTATGGTCTCGTTTAGAGCGATAGCCCAGTAAGTAGACTTCTTATCTCCAAGTTCAAGGCTGACCCGAGCCAGCGCATGCCGCCGAACGCACGCGGAAGTGCGTGAGCGTCAGCAGATTAAACCAGGATCAGGGCCAGGTTCGTCCCGGACTGCGGTCGAGAGGCGAGCAAAGGTTCTGGTGGCAAAAAAAAAAATGCTCCCCATATCTTGACCGGTTTTGGCCGAATGGCTTGTATGTTACTCACCACTCACCTACCCGGGCCGTGAGTGTGCTGAGCAGCTTGCGTCTGCGTGGCGTTGGGGTCGAGTCAGCCCTCCCTACGTGGGGCCAGGGGTCAACGCCTTCCGCCCGAGTGCGTAGGTGCGACACAGGAATAAATTGTTTCCAACGTTGTTTGAACGTGCGCGCCTGACCAGTTTGCTCTTATTTGTGGTGTCTCCGCTTATTCGACCTTCCATTCATTTTTTGAAACAAAAACAATAACCGGTGTATGTGCGTGACGCGGCGTGACGTCAACGTCAGGCAACACAAAATAATAATCTTATCTTCGTGGTAGATCTGGGCACAAGTGGTCCTGATTACCGGGGCTCTCTTAAGTCCACGAAGCACCTTTGTGTTCCTACCGGACACGTTTTAACTAGGTTCCCAAGACGTTTTTCTTCTTTTGCTTTGGACGACGGCGATGTCTCACGTCTCTCTCTGCCTACCTGACCTTGTGCACACACGTCCATCCCATCCCACTGACCCCACGCTGCCCCACAGTCCCATAGTCCTCTCCGTCCGTATCTGACGATCATGAGGTTTTGTCGAGGATTTTCAAGGCATCACCCGATTGATAATCAATTTCAGCAAACATGTACTATGGAGATGAATCTAAAACCCCTGATGCGTCGACAGGTGCCTCCTGGTGGCGCCTCGCCATCACGGCCCTGATGGCTGCGGCGCTGGCGCGCGTCTGCATCCCCGGCTCGTCGCCCACCGTCGACGTGCAGGTGCAGCAGGGCGTGCTGCAGGGCGCCCTCCGCAGCACGTACCACGACGGCATCCCCTACTTCAGCTTCCAGGGCGTGCCCTACGCCCGGCCGCCCGTCGGCGACCTGCGCTTCAGGGCGCCGCAGCCGCCCGTCCCCTGGGAGGGCGTGCGCCCGGCCACCGAGGAGGGCCACATGTGCGTGCAGCCGCACACGGAGATCTACTGGATGCCGCCCGAGGTCCACAAGGTCAGGCTCGTTCCAGTCGCACCGCATCGCCGTTGTCGTCCTCGTCCCAACATTCCTTGACCGTCCACTCCTCTCTGCCCTCTCTGCAGATGCGGCTGCCGACGACCTGGCGCAGGGCCTGGAACATCGTGTCCTCGCTGCCGCGCCTCGGCGCACAGATCCTCCGCTTCTGGGCGCAGCAGGAGGACTGCCTCTACCTCAACGTGTACACCAAGAGGATGAGCCCCGAGCCGGCGGCGCCGCACTTCGGATGCGATAGCGAGGTGGGTCTAGTAGCGCGGCTACAGGGAGACCGGCGGGTTATTCGCTGCCCCCACCCGCGGGCCGGCGCGCAGCTCCCGCGAGGAGGTGGCCCGCGGCCCGGCCGGACGCCGCTCACTCTGTGACGCGCCTTTCACCCCCACCTCTCTCCCGCGACTGGCGCCAGTTTCAAAGCGTGCCGCGGCCCGCGGCCGCCCCCCCTCCCCTCTCACCGGTCGCGGCCGCTCGATAGACGCGTGGTCGCACCGGCCCGAACATCTCTGCTTTCGGCTCCGGCTCGTGGCCCGGCGCGGACCGTCCGGTCCCCGTGTCATTAAGAGGTTCCCAAAATACTCTTTTCGGAAGTTGCGTTTCCTTTTTTCGGTATCGACGAAAGAGGTTTTTTGTTGTGATGTTTCGGAACCGCTGATGGAATAGCCGACATTTTCAGCGGAACAAGGTCCCGCTCTGTGCTATGTATAGAGAGTGAGCAGGGGGGAGGGGAGACTTTGCCCTCTGGTAGAGACAGTCTTGCGGACTGTCTAAAATGTAAAATATTGCAAAAACAGGTTTTTAGGAATATCTTTTAAAGTTTATATATCGAACACTACTCCTCTAAAGGACTGATTTCCAAGGGGCATTCACATCATTAAAATCTTCTTTCTCTTTCGCACTCATGTTGTGTTGTTTCCTTCCATAATGTGCAACTTAAATCCGGAGTTCTCTCCTGCTCAGGATCCCGGTTCTCCCGGCTGCAAGGACAAGCTCAGCCCCGTGCTGGTATTCATCCACGGCGGCGCCTTCTACAGCGGCACGGCCAACAGCCACATCTACGGGCCCGACTTCCTGCTGCGCGAGGACGTGGTGCTGGTCACGGTGCAGTACCGTCTGGGAGCGATCGGTGAGGCTTGATACGGTGCTGCGTTCTGCACTCCACAAACAAAAATCAGTGTACACTTTTCCAAAAAATTGAGAAAAAATCATAAAAACTAAGAAGAATTTATTTATCAAAATAGGAACAATCTCGGGAACAATGGAGAAGGAAACACAAAATTAATGTTGCGCTAAAACGGTACTCGTTCTTTACATAGTCAAAGCTCAGATCTCGACCCCGGAGGGGCAAGCTGGTAGCCTAGCGTGTTAGAGCGTGATCGTTGGCAGATTGTGGGGATGGTCGGTAGTTCGAATTCCGTCCGCGATCATTTTTCCTGCTCTGCTGGCCAAGTGTCTTCGGGCGTCAGATACAGCTGAGATATGGATGCCCCCAAAAGAGGTACTCACTATCGTTCTTTCGTGGGCAAGTCGGTAGCGTCCGGGCCCGGGATGAACCTGGTCGCTGGTTCGACTTCCGTCCCGGGGAAATTTTTCGCGCTCCGCTGGCCATCACTTTACAGCCGTGCGACACCTGATGTGATGGGCCGGTACGCAAACAGTCGCTGGTTCGAATCTAGTCAACGGAACCCTTTTGCCCCTCTGCCGGCCATGTGTTTCGG
>NW_026267464.1:266766-294588 GCF_000697945.3 Frankliniella occidentalis
GACAATTCACACACAAACTAATAACATGTGTGTTGTTGAGCAGGTCCCAAATTCTGTCCTTGGTAACAATCACAATGCTAAGAGACACTCCAATCAACATTGAGGCACCAGATAAAGATGTCTTGTTATGGCATAAGCTGTAGCAAACAGCTCACTTTGGATTACAAAGACCTGCCAGTTGTGACATGTTGGCCGCATTTAACTGAACAGGTCTTTCACATTGTTCCCTCTCCCTCTCCGGCTTGTGTCTAAAACTACATTAGAGGAAACAAAGTCAAGAGTACAAAACATCTCCTATTTGAAAAATTAGTTTGAATGACTATAGGGAGGAGAGTTTACTCTGACAATTAATTTTGAAGATGTGAACTACACCACCAGTCTGATATAAGACAGCACAAAATGCATTTACAATCTAAATATCAGATCACAAATATACCCCTGGAATGCTTTAAGTCTTTATTCCTATCATATATCTACATATTCATAGAAAAAAACAAATAACAAAACAAACATTCCTTTCATTATCATAGCAAGGAGAAGTCAATAAATACAAATTTCAAATGTTTCCTGGCTGTATAAATACTGAGAATAACTAATGGAAAAAATTCAAGGCAGAGAGGGAGAGAGAGATAGGTGGGCCAACAAACATTAACAAAAACAAAAGAAAAATAAAATTACACCACTTAACAAGTCATAAGTCATAACATAAAATAGATACAAAAGTATTGACAAAATATAGTCTCTTTTCTTTAGGATATTGAGATTCAGACGTGTCCTATGCTTGCTTAATAAAATGTCAGACCAACCATAAGTCATTCTAATTAATTATATCTTTTTTTCAAATTCACAGTTCATTTATTTTTAAAAATAGTCTAAAGAATTTCAATAATTCCATTTAGTGTGGTGTGAGCACAGCATAGGTTTTCACTAACAGTCTAACTGGTTTAACCACAGAGTTTCACAGTTCTTCCGCATTTTATGCGGTTCAGTGTGGCTAGCAGTCTGACCGATCCTCTTCCACAAGCTTTTGAGTGTCTTTGCCTGTGTCAACTGAGGTTGGGTCAAGTTCCCTGTGTCTTATATGAATTTGCGGTGAAGACCGCTGAATGACACTGGATGGAGCTAAAATTGCTGATGCAGGTTCTGGACTTGACAAGACACTGTCATCAGCACTAAACTTTGACTTTGCAACATCGGCTGGCACTTCATAAATGCCACTGCCGTTTCCTGGGCCAGTGCCTCCCCCACCTTCTCCACCAAGTGCATCATACATTGGATTGCTAAAGTCACGACTCTTCGTACTCATATCACCCAAATTGTATTCCACATCCATAGGCTCCTACAATGAAAATTAAAACAATTATGTAAACGAATGTACAAAAGTGTTAATTAATGATGTAATTAAGTATTTACCCCTCTTTGAGCAGGTCCGTTTGGAGGGAATGCTGAAGCTCCAAACTCAACATTGGTTCCCTGCCTAAATGACACACTCTGTGAGTTGGTGAGTCCACCAAGACCTGTTCCCTTGCCACTGTAAAGATAACAAGAATGTTACTTATTAACACATTGCAATTGGGTATGTAATATTCATTACCAATTTTACAATTATAGAGAACACAAGGTCACCAGAGAAAAATTGGTCTAATCTGTTTTAAGAGACATAGTAAAACAATTTTCACCATGCTTTGAATTTTTCAAAAATTTAGTAACACTTATTGTGATTTTATGTTCTCATAAGTGATCAATCTCAAACTAGTTTTCAGCTTACAATGGTCGTTTTCGATGAACGAAGTACACTGCGCCGGCAGCAAGTAGCAGTAACAGTATGACAACAATTGGTATGACAATAGCTGCGGTGCTTGCTCCTGAGCCTGGAGCTCTTGTTCGCTGGACATGGGTATCACAGTACTGTCCTAAGTAGTCAGATTGACAATCACATTGTAGTTCTCCCTCATCTGTTTCCCTACATTTTCCACCATTTTGGCAGGGACAGATGCGAGGTGCCGGTCGCTCCCGTTCAGATGCTGCAAAGGCAAATTTTGTGTCAATTGTTCAACAGCAAAAGAGAACATGTACCAAATGTTTCAGGACGTACCAGCATCGCAAACTGCTTCGTTGGAACTAGGTTTCCTAACAGCCGAGCCATCCGGACATGCACATCGATATCCATTAGGAACAATGAGGCAGAGATGAGAACAATGACTGTTGTGACAAGGGTCACTGATAGATGTATTGTACCGCAGTTGATGATAAACTGGATTAAAAGTTAAATCATGGTGTAAGTAAAAAACAACAACAAAGAAACCAACAAAATGCAAATTTTGAGAGAAAAATTAACATACTTTTAACATCTGTTGGATTTGCCAGATCTCGAGCAACAGTAACAGGAACTCCTCTACCAAACTTATCCTGTTTAATAAGTTCTCCAGTGTCTCTCGTCACCCAATACAAGGTGCTCTCAAATACATCAAGGGAGATAGGGTGATGAATTTTGTCTGGAAATATTGATTGATTAGAAAATAAAACCACATTATCAAAAAAACGAAAAAGCCAAATAATATTAAAACATACCACTACTCTTTATCATGGTCCTTCTATTTGAGCCATCTTGCCTTATGCTCTCAATTTTGTTAAGTTTGGCATCAGCCCAGAAGAGTGTTTGATCCATGGAGTAGTCAATAGTTAGACCTGAATATTTAAAATATTTTAAAAGAATTAGTTTTGGGCAAAAAATTTAAAATAGAAGAAAATACAAAGTCATGCCTAATTAAAATTTTCTTAAAAATTCACCTGTAGGATGTCGAATATTGTCTACAACTAGAGGACGCCTTCTTGAGCCATCCATCCATGCAATCTCAATCTTAGCAGCTGAACCAGCATCAGCAAAGAACAAGCGACCAGATTGTGGATCAACAGCTAATGATGTTGGTGCTTCTAAAACCCCAGATACAAGGGAACGCCTGTACCTTCCATCAGCCTTTGACACCATTACGCGCCCCTTCTGTTTAGTTCCTGATCTGTCTAACTCTGTCCAATACAAGTTGTTTGCAATCCAATCAACTGCCAGGCCTGTAGTTTTCCAAGTGCCTGTAATAAAAAAATAACACACATGTAAACATTACACTTCATGATTCCTTCTCAAAAATACAAATACAAAAGAAATAGGGACTAGTTAAGGAAGGAGAACATACCTTTGATGTTCAAATCTTGAGCAAATCCAATCTTCGCATTACCATTCTGAGCATTAAGCATGTAAGATCGTTTGATGGTCCGATCATGTGAATCAGCCCAAAAGACCATTTCTAGCTTCGGGTTAAAATCAATTGCTTCAATTCGCTTCTCATCAGGAATGACATCAGCCTCTCTTCTTGACAGAAGACCATAAGCTCGGATTTCGGGACCAGTGGAATATATTATGGTAGTTTCAGCCATATCTTCTGCTAAAGTTTTACAGACTCCTCCATCTGACAGCGCAAAGCCTTCTCTACATGAGCACTGATATGTTCCATTTAAATTAGTGCAAAGTTGTGAGCACCTGTGTGTTCCAGTAGCACACTCATCCACGTCCACACATTTCTGCCTGTTTTCTGGAGATATTACATAGCCATTGAAACAAGTACAAATGTAACCTCCTGCATCTCCTGTCAAGTTGTGGCATTGATGTTCACAGCCACCCCTGGTAGCATCTAGACAGACCTTATTATGATGACAACCCAATTCATCTGAGGAGTCTCCACAGTCATCAGCATAATCACAAACCATACTGAGTGCAATACACTCCTTATTAGCACACTTGAATTCTAAATATGGATCACATGATTTGGATTGGTGCTTACAAATAGTCATATTGTTTTCGTCACTTCCATCACCACAGTTATCTTGTCCATCACAAAGCTGATATTTAGGAATACAACGATGATTTTCACACTGGAATCTTCTTTGAGTGTCACAGTGGAAGTTCGAACATTGCTCTGGGGATTCATCAGAATTATCACCACAGTCATCAGCCCCATCACACAAATCACCCTGTAGAATACACAGGTGGTTTTTGCATTGAAACTTGGACTCAGGGCAGTAACGGCCATTTGGATACCGTGGAGGACAATCCATTTCATCTGACATGTCTCTACAATCTCGGTCACCATCACATCGGAAATATGCGGCAATACAATGACCACTAGCACACTGGAATGTGCCATTTTTACATGTGAAGCCAGAGCAGTTAAGTTCATCACTACCATCACCACAGTCATCATCATGGTCACACCGCCATCTGTTAGGAATACACTTGTTGTTGTTACACCGGAATTCAGATTCAGAACATTCTCTGTAAGAGCCACGGCAAAGAGCTTCACTTTCATCACTATTATCTCCACAATCATTTTCAAAATCACACAGCCAACGTTTCGGGATACAACGGTTGTTATTGGCACACTGGAAATCTCCTGTTTCATGGCACTTGGGACAATTTTGAGGAAATTCATCACTACCATCGCGGCAGTCATCTTTCCCATCACAGAACAGCCATTTTGGAATACACCTGTAATTTGCCTGGCCTGGACATCTCTGCCAGCCATTTGGGCACTGGCGTTGCCTACATTTATAAGCTGGTTCATCCGAATCATCACCACAATCATTGTCAAAATCACACACCCATAATTTCTGTATACATCTTCCATTCTTGCAAGTGAACTCAGTTTCTGGATCACACTCACGGTTGTGACAGATTGCTGGATCTTCATCACTAGCATCTTTGCAATCAGCATCACCATCACACTTCCATGAATTTAGAACACAACGTCCATTCGACCTACACTTAAATTCTAAATCTGGACATGGCTTATCACAGTTCTTCTCATCAGAGCCATCTGCACAGTCATCAACTCCATCGCAAATTGTGGCTGAAGCTGTGCAGTTTCCATTCTGACACTGGTATGCTCCCGCTCTACAGTGACGTGAAGGGCAACTGGACGGTTCATCTGATCCATCTCTACAATCTGGTTCACCATCACATTTCCAGAACCATGGGATACATTTTTCATCCGGTCCTTGACAGTGATGTTGGCCAGAGGTGCAGTTTGCAATACAAGTTTTATTGTCAGAAGCCAGGTAGAATTGATTTGGGCAGGCGCATGTAAATGTCACAGGACTCTGAGTTTCTCCATAGCCATCAGGACTAGGATCAACACCAGGAACTGGTTTCAGAAGGCACAAATGGGAACAACCACCATTGTCAGCACCACATGGATTGGGGTATGGAAGCTGGCGAAGAGGATGGTAAACATGGATGTCATATGGTCGATGGGTGGTGTTTCTGATTACAGCTAAATCTTTTCCAGTAAATTTGTTTGCTTTACTGATAGCCTTTAAATTCCAATCAGTCCAATAAATATGATCATCAAAGAGAGTGATGGCAAAGACATGAGGAACTTTGTCTCCAGACAATATAACATGCCGGTGTCGACCCTCAAGATCAGTCGAAGCAACATAATCGAGATGGGCATCAGCAAAGTAAATGCGATCGGTGAAGTAATCAATAGTGAGGGCATTTGGCCAGGCAATATCATTATTCCAGTTGAGGATACGAGTGAAATTAGAACCATCCATACCCATTTTTCCTATGAAAGCTTGAAGATGCCAACTTGTAAAGAACAGATAGCCAATTCCAGGATGAACAACAACAGCTCTTGGGTCAGGAATTCCCGGCTTAAGGGTCTTGCGGCGAGTTCCATCCAATTCTGAGACTTCCAAATGCTTGCTATGTCTGTCCAGCCAATATAATTTACGTCCAACCCAGTCCACAGCAATTCCTTCAAGGCCATGACTGTCGTGTCTGATGACTGGCTCCTTTACTCCATCACCTCCAATAGTTGACCTGAAGATTGTCTTTGCAGATACATCACAGAAGTACAATTTGTTGTCCTTATAATCATAATCCAAAGCAACAACATTCATGAGATCCTGATGCATCAAGCTGTATTGAGAAGCATCCAAGGACATATTTCGAACATAATACTTGTTAGTAAAAACAATCCATGGCTTTGTGCGGTCTCTGCTCTTGCAGGTGTGTTCATCTGGTTCTCTGTCATAGTAGGCTTCATCACATTTACAGTAATAAGATCCAGGAGTATTTGAGCATAGTTGAGAGCATACGCCAGGTGTTTCGACACACTCATCAATGTCTGCACATGCTTTTCCATCACTTAGCAATTTGTAACCTTGATTGCATTCACAGAAGTACCCAGTTAGAGTGTCAACACATTTGTGACCACACTGGTGGATTTCAACTTTGGAACATTCATCGACATTGCAATGGAGAGGTTCATCTGAGTCATCAGAACAATCTGACACTTTGTTACAAACCAACTGGTAATCAATACATTCTCCATTGTTGCATTGGAATTGGCCATTAGCACAAGTTTTGTTCTTCTTTTCACACCCAACTTCATCAGAGTGGTCTCCACAGTCATCTTCTCCATCACATTTATATACATTACCAATGCACTTGAAATTTTGGCAAGCAAATTCTTGTGGACTACATGTTTTGTACTGTGAGTTGCATTCTTTCCCTTCATCCGTGCCATCTCCACAATCGTTATCATGATCACACAACCAGCCCTTATTGATACAACGGCCATTCCCACATGTAAATTGCTCTTCACTGCAGGGTTGTGGAGTTGGGCAATTGTGCAGGGTTGTATTTTCATCAGCACCATCAACACAATCAGGGTCTCCATCACACAGCCATTTCCGAGGAATGCACTGGGCACGATTCCAATGCTTGTTTTCCATACAAGTGAATTCTGTTTCTTCATCACATTTTCTATCATTGCACTGGTGTCTGCTATCTTCATCAGAATTGTCCAAACAATCATTATCACCATCACAAATATATATCCTTGGAATACAGTTTCCATTATCACAAGTGAAAAGGTCACCAAAGCAAGTCCTTCCCTCTGATTTGCAGTATTCTGGGGGCTCATCAGATCCGTCACCACAGTCATCATCACCGTCGCAGTACCATGTTGCAGGAATACAGCGATGGTTGGGGCAGCGGAAGCTATTTTGCGGGCATGTCCTTGGTGCACAGTGCATTGGGTCTTCATCACTGTTGTCTCCACAGTCATTGTCACCGTCGCATAACCAGTAAGGCTCCACACAAATGTTTGTCTTCTCACACTTCAAGTGGTTAACTGGACAGGTTGTGTTTCTTGGACATCTTTCATGTGTTTCGTCAGTGGTTCCATTATCTTTGCAATCATTGACACCATTACATACTTGGGACATTGGGATGCAACGATGATTGGCACAAGTGAACTCTCCATTGGCACAAGGGGGATAATTACAGTCCAATTCATCCGAACCATCACGGCAGTCATTTTCATGGTCACACTTCCAGGACCGGAAAATACATCTACCATTATTACAGCGGAATTCATTTGGACTACATGAATGATATGTACAATAATTAAGATCTTCATCGCTGTTGTCTCCACAATCATCATCACCATCACATGCCCACATGCGAGATATGCACTTTCCATTACGACAGTAGAATTTGCTACTGTCACAAGTCAAGTTCTTCCTCACACACATTCTGTTTTCATTTACAAGCTTAGAGTTTTCATCACATTTGCACTCCACAGTTCCATTAGGTCCAGGGTGACAAGATTGATAGCAGCCACCATTGTTGATATGACACGGATTAACAGTACACTTTTGACTATCTGGTGAGAAAACATGAATGTCCCTTGGTGAGTCATCAAGACGCTTGACCATCTCAATCATATTGGCTCCAGTATATTTTTCTGCCCTGTACACTCCTCTGAGTTGCAGGTCAGTCCAATAGATATATGGTCCATGCACTGTAATAGCAAAGGGATAGATGGTAGCAGATATCAAAACTTCTCTGTTTTCGCCAGTCAATGTTGATCTCTCAATTTTTTCTCTCACGGCATCAGTCCAATACAGCATTCTATCATCATAATCAATAGCAAGTCCACTGGGCTGTGATAAGTCTTTATCAATGATTGCCTTTTTCAGAGAGCCAGCCATGGTAGTACGGAATATTTTTCCTGAGAGACCAAATCGGCCCCAATCTGTAAAGTACAGGGACCCATTGCACGGGTCTACCACAATAGCCCGTGGTCTTTCTACTCTTGCTATCATAACCAAATCGGACCCATCAGTGTTCATGGCATAAATGCTGTTGTTAGAAGAATCTGTCCAATATACTTTCTTCTGTGTCCAATCATAGGCAATTCCTTCAGGATTAATACCTCTACTGATAATAGTTTTAATTTCTGACGGAGTTGGAGGTAGCACAGCGGCGGACATCTCAGCAATCTTAGCCCATGGCCTAATTTGGGTGAAGAGGAGCTTTTTATCTGCATAATCAAAGTCAATGCCAACTACATTGGTAAGATTTCCCTGGAACAAAGAAACAGGACATAGAAAACAGAATTGACCAGATGAAAAAACTAGGTCATTATTTATACTTGTATAAGTTTATAGATACAACTGGTAGATACTTACCACTGGTCTGAATGGTACACTAGTTGTTTTGGGATCTAAATATATTGATCTAATGTCTGTTCTTGTAGAGAAGACTAAATATTCTGAAGTTACATCACATGTGTTGCCATTTTGGGCTGGTGAAAGTGTACCAGTTGCACAATCACATCGGTAGTGGAACTAAAGTATTGAAAGTAAATTAGTATCTTAAATATCAACTTTGTCATAAACATAGTGTAAAATCTGGAGTTAAACAGAGGAAAATTACCTTATTGGAAGATACCTCTTGAGGGTAAGAGAAACATAATTGGTCACATCCACCATTGCCTAGCCGTTGGCACGGATTGCTTTCATCTGGAGGCTGATTGGTAAGATCAAAAATTGCTATGTCTCTAAGTTTAGGGAGGTTTGTTCTAACTTGAGTGGCCAAAGATGTGTTTCCAGGAAGTTTAGATGCACGGAATACCGTATTCAAATTTCTATCAACCCAGTAGACATCTCCCATGTGAACTGCTACACCCATAGCATTTGGCAAATTGCGTCTTATCACCTAGAACAGAAGAATAGATATCACAGAATAACAAAACAAGCACAATTATTTATTTTACATTTTGTGAGAAATGATGAGAAAAAGTATACCTGTCTATTGCCACCACTGAAAGAAACCTTTTGAATCATGTCAAGTTTAGAATCCACCCAATAGACATCATGTGTGAGCATATCAACAGTCAAATCTCGCGGGTTGCTGATGCCTGACGTTACAATAGGCTGCCAGTTTGAACCATCCAAATAGGCTTTACCAATGCGAGGGTACTGGCCGTAATCAATCCAGTACAACAACCTATTATGATGGAGAAAAGTAAAAAAGTTCACATATCATTTCTTTAAAAAGGAAGGCTAAACCAGAATTTCTTTTAAATTTTGGCCTTACCTCTTAATAGGATTTACAGCAAGTTCTCGTGGTGCATCAGTAGTTGTTCGTACCAATACTTTGCGATGGGAACCATCCAACCAACATATTTCCAAGTAGTTCTCATGAGGGAAAACATTAGTAAAGTAGAGATTTCCAGCAATCCAATCAATTGTAAGTCCCCTTATTCCATTGGATCCAATACCATCTTTAACAACAGGTTCTAGCTCTGTACCATTTGGTCTCACCCGGAAAATTCCATTCCAAACACCACGATTGAACTCCACCCAGTAAATCCAGTTACTTTTGAAAAGTACGTCAACATGCAAAATGTGGTGATCTAAAACACATTTAAAAAATAAAAAATGAGATATTTTAAGGAAACATAAGATAGTTTTTGCAATGAAAATAGTAAATCAAAAGGAAGCCTACTTGGACCACTGATGGGAACCATTGCTTCAGATGAGTCCTTAAGACTGTATCCACGAGTTATATCTAATTGAGATACAACTGCAAATGTTTTGTAAGGCGCACAGTTCACCTGGTTTTCTTTGCGGAAGCCAACCGAGCAAGCACAGACTCTGTTGTTATTGTCTGAGGGGATGCAAAGTTGTTCACACCCTCCATTATTACTCATACACGGGTGTGTCACAGCTGTAAAAATTAAAAATATGAGAGTTGACCTAAATTTTTAATGTAAGATTTAAGATGCATCTAGGATGAAGTTGTAACACTCACATGGTTGCTGCTTTTGATAAATAGTAAAGGTTTTCAAATCTGGCTCATTTTCAAGAAGAGTTTTGGGATTGTCACCACTAGGAAGATCTACTCTGCCAATTCGCTCATATTTCGGGTCAAGATAATACAATCTATTTTCATACACCCCTAGTGCCTTTGGCTGAGCAATGTTATTTGCAGTCTCAAGAAGGGTGCGAAGGTTATTACCATTCACATCCATCACCTTCACATAGCTTGGATATTGAGAACTGAAGTAAAGCATCTTTTCCTTTAAATCAATAGTAATAGCCTCAGGACGTTGGATATCATCTAGCAATATTACTGGCTTTGACCCATCCATGTTCACTTTGGCAACCTTGGGAGGAACACCAAATCCACCATCGTCCACCCAGTACAGTTTACTGCAAAGAAAAAGAGATACTGTGTTCAATGTCTGAAAACTCTTTAATTAAATAATGGAATTTAAATTTATCACATACCCTTCACTTGGGTCTAAACACATTGACTTTGGTTTGGCAACAGATGTCTTGTTTCCATCATTAGCTAAAATAACAGTCCTGTGCTTGACCTTCCCATCAACCTTCACAGCTTCAAAGTTTGATGCTAGTCGATTTCCAATAAAAAGATTTCTTCCCAGCCAATCAAAGGCAATTGTATATGGGGCACCTACAATTCCAATGGCACTGCCTAAAAATTCTGTTTTGTTGCCTCCACCATATGGTGTAGTCCAGATAGTGCACTGCCAAAAAAATAAAACTGTCAGTAAAAGTGTAAATTCATATAAGCAAGTGCAAAGAATTTCACTTACATTTTCCCTTTCATCAACATCATCATCATCTTTACGGTCATCACTCTTTCCTTCAACCCAAAACATAGTCTGAGTTTTCCGGTCATAGTCAATCAGCACGCCTCCATCAATACCAACAATTGGAGTAAGAGATCCACTTGTTTTGTCCCCTGGGATCATACTTAGATCTATGATTTGGGAACCTCTCATAACCAACAAGAATGGATTTTCCTCTGAAACACAAAATAAATTTTTTAAAGAAGTTTTTTTTAAATGATTTTTGATTTTACAAAAGCTAACTTCTTTGAAAATCAGGCATTGTATTACTCACCTTCAATACACTGTCCAGTCTTCGTAGCCCTAAAGCCAGGTCTACATTTGCATGTGTAACCCGTTTGAGAGGATGGGGAAAGAAGACACAATTGAGCACAATTTGCTTTCTTGCAAGGATTTTCCGTGATTGGTTGAAGAGATGGATGGAATACATGAATACTCAGAGGTTGTGATATCAAATGCGACACTACAGTCTGATTCTTTCCCTTGAATTTGTGGGCAGATAGAACCTAAAACAATTTCCATACATTGCCATTACACACAACACAAACATATTAAGTCAAGAAAAAAAAAAGTTATGCTATCATAAGAAGCTACTCAAGAACATGATACTTACTCTGTTCAGTTGTCGATCAGTCCAGTAGATTGTATCCTCAAATACAGTAAGTGAATGGGGATGCAATAGATAATGACTGCCAGCGACCACTTGTTGCCTGCCAGTTCCATTGTAGAAACAGAAATCAATAAAGTCTAATTTGGAATCAGCAAAGTAAACTCTCTTGTTTGCAACATCAAGAGTTAAGCCATTTGGCCAATAAATTTTGGTGCTGATAATAGTGCTGCGATTGGTACCATCCATACCAACTCTCTCTATTCTAGGATTTTCACCCCAGTCAGTCCAGAAGAGCCAACGAGCACTATACAAAACAAAAACAAAAAAAGATTTATTAGAAAAATTTTATAAGTAAAGTGTTAATTACAATTTTCAAATATTTTAAACAAGTTTTCAGATGGAAAAAATAATACATACTCATCACTAGGGTCAAGTGCCATTCCTCTTGGTTGTGTTATATTCTCCTTAAGTAGAACCATGCGGTCAGAGCCATTTTCTCGAGCTACCTCAATGGTTCCAAGTCTAGAATCTAACCAGTAGAGATTTCCAGCCACCCAATCGTAAGCTAAACCTTCAACTAGATCAAGTCCTGTAGATATTACATCTACTACATCAATATTGCTAGCTCTGTCCAGCCTAGAAATTTTCTTCAGCTTCATGTCTGACCAAAATATTGTGCTTGTGTGCATATTTGATGCAGTTGCCACAACATTTTCAACAATGATTGGGACTCTTTCCAAACCCTGATCTCTGAGGTCTGCCACTAAAATTGAGTGACGATTTGATATGACAAGGAAAGCAGCACTGCTATCTGTAATAAGAAAATTCACAGAGTTGAAAAATAAAATCAAACATGATATACAGGAAAAGTAAATCAAGATCATTGGTAAATTTTGCTAATTGAACTCACTGATGGCTTTGCATGTCCTGTTATCAAATTCCAGAACATATCCCTCAACACAGCTGCATACAAATCCTTTCTTTATGTTGGTGCAGGTTTGTGAGCAAATGCCAGGAGGTTCACATTCATTAAGATCTGTACATGTTACTGTATCATTTGATAAAACCTCTCCAGACGGACATGTACAAAGAGCCCCCTAAAATGTGAATAAACCAAAATGTACAAGAGGTTTTAAAACAATTTAAAATGCTAATAGTCAAAAACCATAACATGAAAAGAAACCTACAGTAGGAGTTTGCTGACAGCCATTTGAACAAAGTCCATGTTGATGCTGACATTCTGCAAGATCACAACCCTCGCCTTCATCAGCACCATTGGGGCAGTCTGGTTTGCTGTCACAAAGCTGTGAAATATTAATGCAGCGCTCAGCGACTCCTGGACACTGCCATTGGCCTGAGTCACATCTGTAAAAGAAACGTTTTAAATACCAACATAAATTTTTAAAAATCTATATAATGATGGTTAATAGATGGCTCAAAGGGAGTAACTTCTAAAATGTTCAAAAAAAGGTGAGAAGTTACAAGCTCTCTGATGACCCTCAGGTGTTATTATTCATACCTGAATGGGGGAGGTCCACAAGCATGCCTAGGATCCTCATCCGAATTATCTCCACAGTCATTGTTTCCATCACAAATGTAGGCCTTGAAGACACATTTCGAATTGTTGCATTTGAAGAAGCCATTCTGACATGCAACTTCACCACAGGTAGAGGGTTCATCACTCTCATCATCACAGTCTGGTTGGCCATCACAATGCCACGATCGGGGTATACAGATTGCAGATTGTGTACACTGGAATTGCTTTTCTGAATCACACTGATCAGGAGCCAGAGATGCTGTGCCAGGAAAAAACAGAATTACATGACAGCCATATTTTGTCAATCACTTGTTGTTTGAAAATTCATGATTGGTTATCATTGGACTTACGACATCCTAGTTCATCACTTCCATCATTGCAGTCAGGAATACCATCACATTTGTATGATTCTTGAATACACTGTTTCAAATCAGCACATTTAAATTGAGTGGCGGAACAAGTGATTGGAGGACAACCTTCTTCATCTTGATTATCAAAACAATCATTGTCACCATCACAGACCCATGATTGTGGAATGCAATGGCCAGATCTTGGACAAGTAAACTGAAAATATAAATGGTTGATTTAAGGATACTTATCCATGCGTGTATGAAGGTGCAGTACATTTATATAAGTAAGTAGAGAAAATAATGATAATTACTTGGAAATAGGCGCAAGTCTTCTCAGCACAGAATTCTCCTTCGTCACTACCATCACCGCAATCATTTTCTGAATCACACTTCCAAGTGGCTGGGATACATCTACCATTTTCACACAAAAACTGTGACACAGAGCAAGTTACATTTACACAGCCAGTTTCGTCAGAATAGTCACCACAGTCATTTTCTGCATCACAATAAAAGTTGTGAGGAATGCATCGGCCAGAAGCACATTGAAATTCAGTTGATCCACATGTAGGTTCTAGAAAAAAGAGTTTGTTATTTTGAGTGTTATGAAACAGATGTAAAAAATAAAATTTTAATTTGAGAATTTAGTCTGGTTATGATTTTCAGAAGAAAAGAAAATCTTCACTTACTAGTGCAGTTTTGCTCTTCATCAGAATTATCTAAACAGTCGTCGTCTCCATCACAAACCCAGGCTTTAGGTATACACCTTTGGTTGTTGCAAGTGAAGTCCCAAGCATTGGGACATGCTGCAACTGGAGGTTCAGCATTTGGGTCTGGTTGGCAAGTTTTATCATCTGCAGCAAGACGTTCCCCATATGGACAACCACATTTCGCCTGTTAAAACAGTAATTGGAGATATTGCAACTTAAATCATGTTAAAGCTAAGATAGAAAACAATTTACAAGATCAACTTACAACAAGTCCCTCATTTGGATCACTTAGATGGACAGCAAAACACAATTTCTGGCATCCACCATTGTTGACGTGACATGGCTGTTTCTTGTCCACTGTCTGAACAGTATCACTGTATACTTTGACTCCATATAGCCTATTTGTTTGTGGTTCCCTAAAAAGTATTTCCTCTTTTTCACCAGTTAACTTGTGCATTTTTATTATGGCATCCAGTCTCCAGTCAGTGATGTACATCCAATCTGAAAAAACAGAAAAAGAGACAAATCCAAATTATAAATTTGTGTGCTGCTTAAAGTCTGTTGGTACTGATATCAATAACAAAAACTATTTTATACCTTGATGAACAACTATTGAAAATGGATGACGTATCAGTCTTGAATTAACAGTTTTGACATCAGACCCATCTAAATTTGAATGTTGGACATGGTCTAAAAGTGCATCACACCAATACAGTCGGTCTTTGATAAAGTCCACAGAGAGACCATTCGGCCAACCAAGTGTGACATTGCGGAATATAAGCAAATCTGTTCCATCAGAATTTGCACGACTAATATTTGCAGGCCGGTCCCATTCAGAAAAGAAAATGTACCTAGAATAAAACAATAGTTTGGTGGTAAAATAAGCATCTGAGTGGAGAGCAATGTGAGCAAGCTAAAATCCAAAAATAACATGAAGCACATACCCTTTATTAGGATGCACAACAATGGCTCTTGGGCGTTTAAGATTTTTCAGAAGAGTGCGGCGATATGTCACATTCCTTGTGCTCAAAACATTAAGAGTGCCCTTTCTACTATCAATATAGTATAGGTTTTTTGATGCCCAGTCAACAGCAAGGCCTTCAACACCTTCATTCTGGGAGGCCAAGACAATTTCCCGTCCTGAAATAACCATAACAAACATGAGACCCGTGTCTTCTGAAAAATGAAAGCTGTCAGTCAAAAACAAACCTGAAAAGTTTACATACCTGTCCCATTTTTGTGTATCCTATAAATAACATCTTGTAAGACATCAGAGTAATAAATAAATTCTTCTTTGGCATCAAAATCGAGGCCAACGAAACGAGCCCGTCTTGAGACTACAGGTAATATAGCATCACCAAAGCCCTCAATCACGGGGTCTAAAACTCGTCCCTTGATGAACCTCTGCTGGGATGACATCAGGAACTCTCTAACGACTGAAACGCATGACATTAACCATAAGATTTGGAATTCATAAAAATTTCCAACAGATTGAATGAGAAAATTTATTTTATAAATAGATAATGGATGAAAGTACTAACGATAGCAGTTACGTTGATCACTTGCAAGCATCCAACCAATGTTGCAAGCACATCTGAAGCCTAGTTGGTTCTCATTTTCAGTTGAGGCTGTGACAATGCACATATGCTGGCAACCACCATTATTGTTTCCACATGGATTGGTAACTAGAAAAAAACATCAACAAAATTGATGAGAATATTGTTTGCACATTATTTGATTTTATCAATTGTTAATAGATAATAATTGCAACTGTAAACTTACCGCGCTTCTGAACTAAACTATGTACAGCTTTCACACTCCTTGGTTCTCGCGCTGACTTATCTTTATAAACCATACTCATTGATTCGGCCCCTAAGAACTTATCTACACTCATTATACCCTGTTTGGTTCCATCTGACCAGAATACTCGATTTTCAAAGACTGTGAGACGAGAGGGAGATGGGACTGATTGACCTGAAATTCAAAATGACTTATGTTCTAGAGAGGCGTTACAAAAAATATTCATAGGTTGTAGTAATAAATTTGATGATGTACCTCTCACAACCATATGTCTCCTGTTTCCATCATAATCAACAGTTTCAATGTAGTCCAGAAGAGAGTCACACCAAAAAACCCTTTTGGCTATAATGTCCACAGCAATTCCAGATGCCTTGTAAGCAGCCTCTGAAACAATTGACTTAGTATTTGTGCCATCCATATTGGCACGGAGGACATGGCTACTGTCTGCAACAAACATGACCCTGCAAACATAACAAAGAAAAAACAGCAAATGAGAAATATGGTTCTAGCATGTGACACCCAGAACTAGCAAATAAGAGAATCAAAAAAATCTTGGTACTACCAATTTAGATTTGAGGAAATTCATTGGACGGTGGTGATATCGGTTCGTACCGGTCAAACCAACACTTACCCGACAGTGGGGTCCAGGGCGAGGTCCGCCGGGGCGGTGAGATTGCTGCCCAGAACGATGGCATGCCGTCGGTTGTCGAACTCGAACACGTCGATCTTGAGGCCGATGGCGTCGGCCACGTAAAGCTTGTCGCCGATCCAGTCGACGGCGATGGCGACGGGCGACCAGGTGCCGGGCAGCATGATGTCGGACGCGGTGGCGTCGGCGGCGAGCGGCGTCGGCGCGTTGGGCTCGCCGAGCAGGGACTGCACGTGCACCTTGCGGGTCTTGGTGTCGGACCAGAACAGCAGGTCCTTGGCGTAGTGGAAGTCGAGGCCCGCGGCGCCCGTCGCGTTGGCCACAAGCTTCTTGTTGGACCCCGTCGAGTCCATACGCCACACGGACCGGTCGTAGGCGAACAGCAGCTGCAGCGAGCCGTTCGAGTTGCGCGCCGTGCAGTGGGACTTCCCCGTCAGCCAGTAGCCGTTGTCGCACGCGCACGAGTACGAGCCGTCCGTGTTGGTGCACAGCTGGTCGCAGAAGCCCCACTCCTGGCACTCGTCTCGGTCTGGAAGAAAAGTTCAGTTTTAACGATAAACATGCAATCATCGAGCTCGATCGGTGTCTGAGCTTCATTCGCTAGTTTTCAAACAACAGTCAGTAAACATGGTGTAACGGTACACTTACCTATGCACGACAGGGAGTCGTTGGCAACCTTCCTGCCCTCGGGGCAGTAGCAGGACCCTCCCGTCAGCGAAGCTTGGCACTTGTACTCGCATCGGAGCGAAGGGCAGCTGCTCGTCGCTGGAAACAGACAAACAGGCGTTAGACCACCGCCGCGCCACGACACAGAATGTCATGCCACCCGCCGTCCCCAATATAGCTAAATAGATAGATAACTAATTAATTAGCTATGTTGCAGAAAAAAGCCCCGTACCTAAACATTTCGCTCCAGGATTAAATAGTTCAGTACACAACTAAATGTTTAGTTACACAGCTAATTTTAAGCTACAAAGCTAAACAACCAGCAATCCCGTATTGAGCTATTGGTTTAGCTATACAGGCAATGTTTTCATTTTCGTGCGCATCGTCGACACTCACAGCAGGCGGCCTCCTCGTCGGCACCGTCGGCGCAGTCCCTCTTGCCGTCGCAGAGCTGCGTGCGCTGGATGCACTTGGGCGAGTGGTCGGAGCCGCCCTTGGGGCAGAGGAACTTGTTCTCCGGGCACGCCGTGGCCGTGCAGTTGAGCTCGTCCGAACCGTCCGTGCAGTCCCGGTAGCCGTCGCAGTGGAACGACATCGGGATGCAGAGCGCGTTGGCGCACCGGAACTGACCCACGTGGCAGGCGGGGAAGTCTGAAAACGGAAACGGAGGCGGGGGCAAGGTGAAAATTAGCAAAGAACAAGGGACTCTTCCCTTATAGAAAAAAAAAAACAGATAAAATTGAGAAAAATCGGAAAAATCGGTGTGCGCTTGTATTTGAATAAGTAAAGGACCCATCGGCAGAGAGTTGCTGACACCAAAACTGAAAAGAAAACTTGCTCGAGCAATACTGCAATACTCACTGCAGTTCTCCTCGTCGCTGCCGTCCTGACAGTCCGTCCGGTGGTTACACTTGAGGCCCAGGTCCACGCACTTGGAGCCGTCCGCGCACCGGAACTGGTCCAGCTGGCAGGCGACGCCGGTGCCGGGGCAGCCCTCCTCGTCGCGACGGTTGCGGCAGTCCAGGTAGCCGTCGCACCGCTTGTCCTTGGGCAGGCACAGCCCCGCATTGTCCGCGCCGGCGCCGCATCGGAAGTCGTCCGCCTGACACTTCCGGTACGCTGCAAAAAGGAAAAGGTGGGGCGTAAGCGGTCGTGTTGCTTGCAGAAGTCATGAGTGACCGTACTGGACAGCGCTGCACAACATTTGTCACGTCACGCACTTCAAAGTGTGTGACTCAAAGTCATTTATTTGCAGAGACGGTAGGAGGGCAGAGAGAGAAATGGAGGAAAGTGAGGGTGAAGGCGGGTGGAGGCGCAGAGTCGTCGGTGCACTGATAGAGGGGGCGGCCCTAATTAACCGCGCCATTCCTCGCCGCCATTTGGGCGTGATCGCTCCCACTCAGTCACCGGGGCCGGTCCCAGCGGGGAGGCTGGGGAGCGAGAGAGAGAAAGAGAGAGAGGGCCGCGATCAGACCTTAAGGTAGGTGAGTGGGAAATAATGCTCCATAAATAAATATAATGATTTACTAAGGTTAATCGTTTACCAAAGTTAAAAAATACCGAAAGAAAATGCTGGTTTTGAAAAAATTAAAAATGTGGAAGTTGAAGATTTTTCTGCTCGACCTCCAGAGAGGCCAGTGAGCGCGGCAGGACTCTAGGCCCCACCACTACGAGCGGATTGGTTGGGCTAGGTCACGCGCGGCCGGGCGCGCCATCAGGACTGTGTGAGCGGCGGGGATGCTCCACGGGGGCTCAGCGCGGCTTAATACGGCCATTACGGCGGGGGTGAAAACCTGCTGCTGCTGCCTGCTGGCGCCGGCCTTGGTGCTGGAGGGGGGCTGTTTGGAGCCACCCCCCTAGCACTTCCAGGACTGGCTGCTAGTAGGCCGCCCCCCGGAGTGACGCCTATCTCGCAAAAGGTGATTAGGTCCATTACAGACACATCTCGTCCGCCGTAATGAGAAAGAGGGCTGTAGAAACGGCGGGCCGGGATCAAGAGGACATCAAGGCGAGATAAGACGCGGAAGAAAAATCATCGCGAGAACGAGCCCTCGGACATGAGGCACGTTTTTGTTGGATTTAGTGCAACCCGCACAAAAGTTTTTTTAAAAATTGTTTTGAATTGGAGAAAGAGTTATGTTGAATACTCACTGCACTCAGCCTCGTCAGTGCCGTCCACGCAGTCCACCTGCATGTCGCAGCGCTGGTGCGGAGGGATGCAGTAGGTCTTGTTGAACACGTACTGGCTGCAGGACAGGTAGCCGGGCTCGCACTCGGGCGGCGCTGCGAACAAAAACGAGCAATTCCATTATTATTTATAAACAAAGAGGTGTAAAATTATTAGTACCAGTGTTTGTGTCGGCTACTGCGTTAGGTGCAAGAGGTAGGGGTGGGTAACAGACCAGGATGCGCTCATCGCTAGAAAGTACAATCAAACTTCTTCGGCACGTACCTAACTCACACCCCATCAGATGCAAATCATTCAAAAATCATCACCCCTTCCGCTCTCTCCTCCCTCTTCTTGTCGGAGCAGCAGCAGCAGCAGCTGGTCACATCCCCCGAGACACGCAACAGCGGGAGCAGCAGATGAGAAATGGGGGGTGGAAAGGGGGGTAGGGGGGCTAGGGTGAGGGAAGGGGGTGTTCATCTTGTTAATATCCGGCGCCCCCTCCGCCTCCTCCCTCCCGCTGGGTTGCAGAGACGCCCCTCCGCGAGAACACCGCATCCACCAGCACCAGGAAGTTGGGAGCGCCGAGGAGATAGTGCTCAAACAAGCTCACGGAAGCCGCACGGCCTCCTCGGGGATAAGCGTGTGCCGACAAAGCAAACGCGCCCGGGGAAAGGCGCGACAATTAAACGCGAGAGAGGGGCATGTCAAACTGTTGCAAAGTTCTAAAAAGGTGGGTAAATCTACATTTAGCATTTGTTCATTTCTATGGCTTTAAAGTTTAACATCTTCTGCACTAAAGTAAAATGTTGTGGAAAAGATTTAATTTACTAATGATACTATAACACTATGACAATTAACTAAAACAGGGCTGTTGCAGTTTGAATAGCATTATCAGATACCAAATAATTTTATATTTAAATTTTTTAAATCATTTTAAAAAACTGCACCAATTTTTATACACATTCATATTTTTTTTTATGGTGCTTAAAATGTGTGTTCTGATGCTGATGGTAACTGGCGAATGACAAGGTAGCAATGCACTTAAAAACACTGGTAAAACAATTTGCCGACTGGCAGAAGAGAGGAGATATGTAACTTACGACAGGTCTGGTATTCGTCCTCCGCCTTCTCGCAGTCCTTTTGGTAGTTGCACACCGCCAGCTGAGGGATGCACTTGCCCTCCGCGCACCGGAACATGTTTGGGCCGCATTGATCTGCAACAGGGGAGAGCACAACGGTATTAGGAATTGGCCAGGCTAAAGCAGTGTTGTGTATAAGCCGGGCTGACGTGGGCGGCCAACCCCAGCGCCCGCAGCGAGCCATGCAGTGTTGGCTGGGGTCGGGTGCGCGCGGGCGGAGCTAGGCAGTCCCGTTGCGCTCACCTGCCCGCCGGGACGGCCTAACCCAGCGCCCGCAGCGAGCTTATGCAGCTATGCAGGCTGGGGCGGGTGCGCGCGGGCCGAGCGCCTGGCGGGTAGGCAGTCCCGTTGCGCTCACCTGCCCGCCGGGACGGCCTACCCCAGCTCCCGCAGCGAGCTGTGCAATGTGGGCTGGGCGCAGGCGGGGCGCCTAGCAGGGCATCCAAAAGGGCAGGCAGTTGCGGGCTTCTTTTTTTGGCGCCTATGCTTTAACATGGGAGGAGGAGGAAGTAGCCCGCAACAGCCTGCCCTTTTGGATGCACTGGCGCCTAGCGTGTAGGCAGTCCCGTTGCGCGCGCCTGCCCACCGGGACGGCCTACCCTAGCGCCCGCAGCGATCTATGCAGCCTTGCGGACGGGTGCGCGCGGGCGGAGCACCCGGCGGGTAGGCAGTCCCGTTGCTCGCGCCTGCACGCCGGGACGGCCTACCCGGGCGCCCCCGGCCCGCACTGGCCCACTGGCCCTGCAGAGCGCTGCTGGCAATGGAACGGCACTCTCAGCCCGCCACAGAGACAAACACACCCCAAACAAAGCGCGGCGCGCGCGCTTCGATTTTGACACTCTCGTGGAGATAAGACCCCAGGCTGCTCCACACAGGCGCCCCTCCCCCCAGCAGCTAGTTTCACTCAACATTATTATGCGCCCGACAATGACACGAAGTAATCAATGGGTGCCAGAGCCGCCGCCGCAGGGCCACGGACCAGCGAGCAGCCGAATGAATGCAGAATGCAGGGAGCGGGGCAAATGACGCAACAATAGCGTCGGATTCAGAGGATTCAGAGAAAAGGAGGGGGGAAGGGAAGGGGGGGGGGGCAGATATCCGAGAAAGAAAAACGTCATTCGCGCAGACAAACAAACCAGAAACGGTCCCTCCATTTGACGAGGCGGGTGTGGCGCTGGGGCTGAAAGCTACGGACGGACGGGGTCCATGGACTGGATAAACAAAGGCCGCGGGGAGCGAGGGCCGGGGGCGGCCGGGGGCGGCCGGGGGCGCTCCGCAGGAGAATAAACCCCGGCCGCTGTGGCGGATAAGTTGCTGTGGCCACAACAGGGGCCGTCCGCGGGGCAGCTCAGCCTCGGCATCATGATCATCCCTCACCCCATCCTCGTCCCACATCCCCACATCCGCTACCCGCTTTGCAACTATAATAAGGGTTGTTGCGTACCCGGTGTACTGGGAAATAAGCGAAAGGAAGGTAGAGAACTTATGGCTTCTTGACGGGGCGATTCCAAAGGGTTTCAAAAACGGCTGGTACTAGAGGTGTTGTTAAGGGTTATTTCAGACCAGATAAAACTTATTTCGTACGCGACCTTTTTGCGCCATCACACTTTAATTTGCAGGGCAATAAAATGATGGGAAGGACGAGTGGCGTTTCTCTATAGGCAACAAACACACTCAAATAGACGCAATGTGGGACGACACACAAAAGGCGAAAGGGACAGGTGTGGCGCCTCTTGAAAGTCTGTCTGTGTGTCCGACGGTCCGTCTGTCAGTCTGCGACTGATAATGAGGGGTAAGCTATCAAGGTGGGGATGCCGCCCGCACCCGCCCGCCACACTCCATCGGCAAAATAATGAGAAGGGAAGGGAGGGAAGAAAAAGAAACGCAGATCCGATTCCCATTACGAGTGCGACATGATATTCCGAGGGGGAGTGAGGGGCAGGGGGGTTCCCTATTAACAAATTGCTTGCTCGCCAATCCCGGCCTCCTCCTCCCTGCTCGTCTGTGCCGCCGCCCTACTACCCCGCCCCGGCACGGCACCGGGGAGCCACCGTGCCAGCTTTAATTTGAAGCGAAGAGGACGAGGAAGAAGAAGAGTGGAAGAAACACGCCCCGGGAACCAGGAAAACAGGCACGCATAATATACGATGCGACGCGAGAATTTGTCCACGATCTAGCGTGGTACGTACAGGAGGGTGATTCAGAGAAGACGCTAGTGCGGCCGGGTTTGGGTTTACCTACCTGAGGGGCCATGGCGCCTTATTACAGGCAGGGCAAGTAGGCAAACCCGCGTTTTCTCTGAATCACCCAGAGGTGGCGAAAATATTGCGTCAGGTAAACTACATCGAAAAAAATATAACAATAGTTATTAGACTGCAAAAACGCGATTCTTGAGGTAATGATATTTTGCAATATAAGTGCGCTGCATTGTTCGTCCTATAACGTGGCGTGGCGTGGTTGTTTTGCGTCATGGCAAGGGAAGGGGAGGGGGGGGGGGATGACGAGTAATCAGGGAGGCTCTGGCTGCTCATCAAAACGACGAATACGAACCGATCGCCCCGATTCGTGATCCATCGCTATTGATGCACTCGGCAAAGCGGGGAGCGCCGCGCCCGCATAGTGGCAGCGCAACGGATATAATCCCGATGACTCGCCTGCCGAGGAAAACATAACGAGGGAGGGGGGAGATGAGGATAAAAGACTCAGCAGGCAGCATTCATTCCATCCCATTTTCCTGTGGTCCCCATTCGCACGCAACGGGACAGCTTTCCATACTGCTGACGAAGGGCGGCGGCGGCGGAGGGAGGTCTCTCCACCCCTTCCCCCCTCGAGTCAAGTCGTGTAGTCGATTTAAGGTCGGTCCTCGCGGATCCGACATCCGACCCGGGCTCGGCTCGGCCCGGCTTATTCCCCCCACCACCATTACTACATCCGTAGACGTCATTAACTTTTCCTGGCGGAGGAACAGCCCGGGCGGCCGGGCCAATCTAGGCCCGCCGTGCCGGCTGTGCCCGCGGCAGACACGGTCCTGGGGGGATGCTGCTCGCGCAGCTCCGTGAGCGGGCCCGGGGCCCGGGGCCCGGCTCGGCCCGGGCGGCACGTCACGCGGCTCACCCGTCCGCCTAAACCCATTGGCCCATTCTTCTTTCACCCGGGGACTCGGCACCCAAAAAAAACTTGATTTTTGGATCCACTGCAAACCTTTCTCCGTTTTGTTGTGTTTAAGTAAAGTACAGTGCTTGATCCGAAGCCTCATTTTTTTAAGTGTGACAGATTACAAATAACTTAATAAAACCAATGCCGAGACCAAAGCCATACTTCACCCCATAACCCCCCACCCAATCCAAATGTTCTATTATGGTGCCTTGAGGAGGGGTGTACTACTTGAAAAGCCCCACCTGCGCTCAAGCGTTCTTTGGAGGACCAGAAAGAGAGACAGGGAGAGAGAGAAAGAGAGACAGGGAGAGAGAGAAAGAGAGACAGGGAGAGAGAGAGAGGGAGTGGGGGGGGGCGGAGGGTGCAGACAGGTGGACCGTAAGGCGCGCTCGTGTGTGTGTGTGTGTGTGTGTGTGTGCGTGTGTGTGAGCGCGCGCGCGCAGGAAAGATTATCCGACTTTCTTCTCACGGCTCAGCCAGGACATTTATAAATCACACACGCTCTTTGCGAGTGTGTGTGTGCGCGTGCGAGTTTAGTCAGGTGTGAGTGAGTGTGTGGGGGGGGGGGGGTCCCCTCTAACCATGAGAGAGTGCCCCAGATGGGAGGGACGAAGAGAGACAGAGACAGAGAGGTAAACGCGACTCAACGCGCCGAAGTTTGTAAGTGCGCCGGCGAGCCGAGGGATGGCGGACGGCCTTCTGAGAGCGCCCCCCCCCCCCGCCCCTCTATACTTCCGCCCCGCCGGTCCAGCGACCCCCGAGGCTCAAAGGCACAACACCGACTAACTGCTTTGTGATGCAGCCTGCCGGCGTAAAACACGTCGAAGAAGAAGAATAAGAATGAAAATGAGAACAAGAGGCAGGCCAAGGGAGGAGGGCAGGGAAGGCCAACGGCCGGAAAAAAAGTTTGGTGTCGCACGCCGCCTGTCTCTCCCCGGCTCAGCTCGGGGCGCAAGTTTGGGGGGCGGCGGGGGCGGCTGTCACGGGCAGGACGGCGGCGGCGGCGCAGCGAGCCGCGGGGCCACCAACTTACCCAGGCCATCTCCGCGTCAAATATCGACATTATTAACGCAGAACGCCTCCTCGTGGCGCGCGCGGAGCGGGGGAGAGGGGCTCGGCCCGGCCGCGAGCGGACCGCGCTGCGGCGGACAGGAGGGCGTGGGGCGTGGCGGGGCGGAGCGGAGCGGCAGGCAAGTTGCAGCGCTCGGCAGGAAAAAGTTTTTAATTTACGAAGTTGACTTTCGCCTTGCACCGCGCGCCGCGCCGCGCCGGGCGAGGCCACATCCAGCGCCTTCGCGCCAGCGCCGTCAGCGCACACCATCATAACGCACTCGTACAGCAGCAGCAGCCACGAGCCAGCCCCGCCGGGGCCGGGCGGCGGGAGCGCGGCGGGAGCGCGCGGCGAAAGAAAAAGTATTAGAGAGATGAGAATATCATGGCTGGCTAAAGTGTTACAACCATCACATCGCGGATTGTTTTTATCAGTCCCATGCAAGAGTCTCTTGATGGGCGTGACAAATCTGTGATGACATCGTTGCAAAATATTTGAAGCAGAGACCGGAATCGGCGCCCGAATGCTGCTCGTTGCTGCTCACTCGGAGCTGCTGCCCGCTCGTTCGCTGCCCGCTCGTTGTCGCCTTTCCCGCTCGCTCCCGCTCGTCGAGTCTCGATCTCCAAACGGGCCCCGTTTGCTGGGCCGGCGCAGGGCCGGCGTGGCGGCGGGTGGCGCGTAGGCGAAGTCAGCCCAGCGCCACGCCAAGCCACGCCCTCAGGTGACCGGCAGCCGAAGCTCGGCCACTCAAACGGGTCCCGTTTGCTCGGGTTCGTTCGGCAAGGTTCGGTACATCGCTATCGCTGCCTCGGGTTTCTCGCTCTGTCTCTCTCGCACACCGACTGCGCACGGCGCGCGCTCAGAGTGGGACCCGTTCGGGCACGGATTCCGGCCTCTGATTTGAAGCCTATGATGGTTTGATTTTTGGAGACAAATATTTTTTTTTTTTGGTGCCGTCAGTGAGGGACTTTTGGAGGATGGGGCGCCGGTTGCACCGGGGTCAACGGCGCAGGGCGAGGCGGTGCGGGATGACCCAGCCGCCACTTCCCCACCCAGAAGACCGTTTAGTCCATATAACTAAATTCAAAACCGACGAAATTGGGACTAAAATTTTATTCGTGGTGATGAAATAATTTGGTCTAGATGACTTAATTTGATTGGTGCGACTATATTTAGTTAAAAATAGGGTTACTAAATTTTAGTCGGTTTTAGGAACTAAATTTTGGTTCTTACAACCCTGATTTAGTTGTATCAACTAAATGGTTCTCTGGGTGCCGTCTCCGACGCTGCGCACGCTAAATGAGAAGCACGGCCCGAGAGCAGCTCCGAGCAGCCTCTAGCCGCCTCCAGCCGCCTCCAGCCGCCTCCAGCCGCCACCGACACTACTACTACCACCACCACCGGCCACCATGAATAAATCGTAATCTGTCCGGCTCGGACCGGCAACGGCAGTGCAGGGCAGCGCAGGCCGGCGGGTAGGAGTGAGGGGAATGCAGGGGAGCCCCACCCCGCCAAGCCTCGGTCAGGTCAGACCATTCCTGTGACCATGATTTGTCTCACTAGATCACCAGTCACCAGGTCCTACGCCTGCGAGAGGAGAGAGGACACTGAAAATTACTCTATGCGTGTAACACAAAATTTCGTCACAGTTTGTTGCACAAAAGTATAAAAGTAACAAATGCTGTACAAAATTAAATTGTTACACAACAATACCCGATTTATTTAGTAAAATTTTACATGTACTAATTTGTGATACGCCAAAATCGGGATAATGGATGGATTCAACTTCCTCCCGCAATTTTAATAGAAAACAGTTTATTTTATTTTTTTTTAAAGCGGAAAGGGTGGGTTGAAAACAAAATGCCACGGAATAATGTGAAGTTGCGCTGCCAGCTCTAGTGTGAGACTGCCCTTACTTCATCTAATGCAGGGCACACACCAGTGCCTCACATTACCCATCAACACTACCACACAAACATTATGACAGAACCACCACGAGAGAGACAAGCTGTTTGGCGGCTCGTATACCAATCATCGTGTTGCCTCCGCTCATAATACTTTCTCCCTCACTTTGCGGTCAAAAGTGTGTGACAGCGTCGTCGTCGCGTATCGCTCGCTGCACCCAGGCGGCGGCGGCGGCGGCTCGCCTCGACTCGAGCCATCACGCGATGTCGCAACCCAGAGAGGACGCGCGGGGAGGAGCGGGGCACTCATCCGAAGAATGTGAGAGGCTGAATGAGAGGCAGTGAGATTCGGCGCTGAAACCTCGCGGTGCCATACCCGAATCTCCACTGGGTATTCCAGCCAGGTAAATCTGAACTGCAATGCGCGCCGCGCCCATGCTGGAACCAGAGCAGCAGGTGTGTTGTGAAGCCACCGCCGCTAGCGCCACCATTCGTTTGGTGCGCGTGCGGTGGCCGCGGTCACCGGCAGGCCTGGCCCGGCCCCGGGCCGCCCAGCCCCCCCGGCGCGGGGCGCGGCGTGGAGCCCAAGTGCGGTCTCGGCAGCGAGCTGTGCGCGGCCTCCTGGACCGCAGCAGCAGCAGCAGTGCCATCAGCAGCAGCCGCACCGCGCCACGAGCAACTTCACCCCTCCACGAGTCATTCCCCCCTTCCCCTTCCCCCTCTCCCCGTGGTGGTAGTAGTGGTGAGATGTGGCTTGCACAGTCAATGATTTGCAGAGGGAGCGAGGAAGGAGTGGAGGCGACGGGGAGGGAGAGGGCAGGCGCTGATGAGACGGAGTGCGCGGGGCGCCGTGCTGGAACTGTCTCCAGAGGGCCCACCCTACTGCTCCTCCCTCCCAGCGGGCGGCCCACCCCGAGTAGTCGGGAGCAGACATTTGAGCCGCGGACACTCTTAGGGCTCGCTTTGTCCAGCCAGCAGCTAGCCCGGCGGCGGGCAGGAGGGGGCGAGTCGAGTGGACCACAGCATCAATACTGCCCCCCTCCCCTCCCCCCGCCAGAGTATCCAATTACCAGCACC
>NW_026267464.1:294658-303624 GCF_000697945.3 Frankliniella occidentalis
GGAGGGCGGAGGATGGAGGGGGCGTCGTGGTGACAGGTGTCGGCAGACAAGCATCGAGCGCCGCGCTGCGGCGACAACAGAGTGAAATAGGGCGAAGGCCAGGCCGAAATATGAAACGCGAAGCGGGATAACGGGAGGGACGGGACCGAACAAAAAGAAAAAGAAATAATAATCGGACTGATCTCTCGCTCAAAACTTAATTGTTTGGACTGATGTGTGGGGTCGGATTTCTTATCACTTCACTAACCACTTTACCGCCACACAATTTCGTTTATGATGCCAACTAAAGCAAAAACTACTAATGTAGCTGTGAAAAATTTTTCGCTGATAGGGGAGCAAGAACCTGATGCACTGTAGAATTAGCGAAAATCCTCATGGATCCTGATAGAGTTTCAGAGCAAGCGGCGCACAGAGGATGCTTTAAAAAGAAATCCTTTTTTATTTACTCCTCCACTCCTCATCAAGGCCTCGACGTATTAATCATAGTTTTTAACCCGCGTGACCCCTCCCGACGCGCCCGATAAAGCGGCTTTGATAGATGAGTGCGCGCACTTCGCTCGTCGCGGGGAGTGACTTCTAGAAAAGGGGGGGAAGGGAGAGAGATTTCGGGGAAGAGGGTAGCAGGCAGCGTCTGCATACTTCTAACCGGCTGCGGGGGAGGAAAAGCGCGGGTAGAGGGGGAGAAAAGCGTCCTGGAGAGGTGACAGCCGCGACGGGCCTCGCATTAAAAATGCACGAGCCCGTCAAGGTCTGGCGGACTGGGGAAATATTCAACCGAGGAGGTGCATGCGCGTGTGTGGTTGAGTGTTTGTATGTTGTGGACCCCCTCCCGCCCCCTCCTGGGAAGACGCGCGACGCGACTGCGACGGCATGAGCCCTTCCCTCCCTCCCTCGGGGGATCGCGGCCCGCGGGGGGCGGCGGGGAGGCGTCAGGGCAACATCCATACTGCAAACGCAACCACCTGGAAAGGAGCGGCGCTAGCTCATGGCGCTGGCGGCTGCACTACGCATGCCAGGGGCCCGCTCGGCCAGAACGGACTGCGCGCGACTGTTTTACGCGGTGGCGGAAAATATGGCCGGGCCAGGAAGTAAGAAGCCCACGAAAATCTGCCGCACAAAAGTGGAAAATTATAATGATTTCTTGCCGCCCTAATCGCGTTTAGCGCTGCTTCCATCCGCCCCGCCCCCCCCCCCCGGATGGCTGCAAACACAGAATCGCAACCCCCAACACGGGCATTGTGTGTCGCGCCACCCCTCACCCCTCCTGGCGTCTTGCGCCGCCGGGAACAGCCCAGCTGTTACGTCAGCCTAGGGTAGAGCTCTACACCACAGAGCAGGCCGGCGGCGGGGCAGGCGGGGAGAAGGGGTTCTACGAAGATCTTCAGGATGAATTGGTGAACTTCTCGATACTAGCCCCAAAACCCCTTCAACACCGCCGCCGCCACTCTGCAGGGTCCGAGGCAGGCGTCCGAGAGAGGCCCCCATTCCTCTATAGGAAGGGCACGCTGTACCGGCGCCGCCTGCGGACGCAGCCTTTGGCGGACATAACGTCGATAACGCGCTGCTGACAACTTTTGATTGGCCCTCGGGCCCCGTGCAACTCGCCGTCACAGAACGCGCGCGACAAGTTTAGGAAGCACAGAAATAATGAAGGGGGAGAGAAAATTGCAGTCGATTTTTCTGTTTCTCTTTCAGATCCACACATAATTCCCCGCACCACGATGCCCACGAACACAAGTTAAAAATGTGGGTTTGTTATTTCGAGTTCAGCGGAAAGCCTCATCGGTCCGCCAATCCATCATTGCTGTGGCATTTGCGGGCAGGCACGCAGCCGTAGTGAAAGAGGAAGTCTGGTGCCGGAAAAATAAAAATAAAATGCCGATTTCTCTGAGTGTGTTTCGGACCACCCGTCCCGCCACGGGTGGTGGCGGCCGCACGACTAACCGACCAACTTCTGAGTGAGTGGACGAAGAAGGCCACAAGCCTGGCCGGCCGCAGCGCACCGGCGCGGGGCAGGGTGGGGTGGGGCGGGGTGGGTTGGTGTGGTGGCGGTTGTCGGGTCGGGGAGGGCGCGAGTGGCGATCCGTCTTCCGTAAGTCCACTCGGTGCGAAGACACTGGCCTTATCCGATATGACTGATGGTGCGGGGGCGGGCGCGACAAAGAGAGTGAAGTCGAGCGAAAAGGAAGGACGGCGTCAAAGTGAGAGAGTGTGAGAGGAAAAGTGAGAGAGCGAGAGGTCAAGCTGAAAGGTGCGTAGTGTAAGGCGACACCAGAGGCAGATAAACGCCCGAGGGGGCGGGGCGGGCGCGTGGCGGTTCGGGGCACTCGGGCACCAAACAGCCCGAGCCCGGCCCCCCATCGCCAACTCGGTCACGTAATTTAATCAGTCCGAATGATGGAAAAACTGTTTGGGGGTGAGTAAGAGGAGCAGGAGATGGGGGAGGGTGGGTAAGAGCTACAGCCGGGAGGCCTCGGTCCCCTCGCTCTCCACCCCTTCCTTGCTCCAGCCTCTCGGCGAAAGGCACTACGACTCTCACCCCGGCCGACCGTCGCCAAGAGATTGGAAGCATTATTTGTCCCGCCGGGGAGGAGGAGGGCGCGCGACGCGACGCGGTGCAGCGCTGGGCTTGTTTGCTCGATTCTGGACGCGTTCTCGTCAAGAGCCGGAAATATAGCCAAGCCAAGTACAACAATAAAGAAACCCACGCTGGCCGGGGGTACCCGGCCGCACCAGACTTCCGCATGACCTTCGCAATTGCAAAAGCATATTTGCTTTGAAACTACAAAGCATTGCGCGTCGCAATTGCGAAAGCATTTGGCATATTGCCTCCTGAGGCTATACAAGGTGGTCCAAAGACCCCTTCCTTTATTTTGCTTATACTGTACCGCATGCAGGCGTGCGGGCGGGCTTGCCTACCCTAGCAGAAGGTCGTCGTTCCGCCGGTCCGTCCGTAGTCACAGACCGTTTAGTCCAGGGGACCAAATTTAAAAACCGATAAAATTTTAGTTATGTGGACTTTTGGATTCAGGAACAACATGATTTGTTCCATACGATCCTCATTTGGTTTGGATCAAACTAAATGGTTCTCTGGATGTGGGATAGCGGTGGGCCGGCGGGCCGCTTTGTAGAGGCCATACCTGCACCAACCCTATCTGGATTGTGGCAGGCCGGTCAGTCCGAGGCCGCCGCTGAGCCGTGGGGGGAGGAGGCAGGAGGCGTGCAATATTCATCAGAAGCAGGCCTCGTGCTCGTGGCGCGGCGACCAGACTTCGCCATTAGGATGTCACCTGGACGTCGCGGGGCCGCACCGACACGCCGGGGGCACGGCGACACGCCCCGCGACGACACGCTGACCGTAGCGGACGGACGGCCAGTCCCGCTGCTGCCGCGCGGTCACCGTGTCAGCTCCGTCCTGCCCTGCTGCCACGCCACGCCCACGGCCACGCCCCCGAGAGAGGAGCAGACGAACCCCCGTCGCCGTTGGTCTCCCGCGCGAGCAGGACGACGTCGTGGTATTTCTCTTACCTGCAACAGAACAAGCAAAAGACACAATTTAGCGACATTATTTTGTCATTCCTTCTCCCCCGTGAAATTTCGTTTGTATAGGTCCCGTATACGATTCATGTACAATTCGTACGTGTGCATACGGGTGCCGTATACAATTTCTATGTGAACCGTACGTGTGCATACGGCCGTCGTATGTCCGCCTTACATGAATTGCCGTACGTTGCATACGGGTTTCATACGTTCGTATACAAACCGTACATTCCCCGTACGGTAGCATCCAATGTCACATACGGAACACTTGAGGCTCCCCAACAAAATCCAAACGCAGTCCGTACAGCACATACAAGTTGCGTACGCGCACATACACACCGTACGGACTCCATAAAGCATCATGCTATCACTTATATTTGATTCCTACGCTTACCAATATAATCCTAACTTGATATAATGACCTGCGATTGAATACTGCTCTGAATGCAATCCTTCCAAAATAACTATTAAAACCTTTTTGACATTGTGTTCGTTAATAGTGAAGGGGATCCGAACAATTCACACATGTAAGAAACTCTGCACCTCTGTTGTAGAACACTGCCCTAGGGTTGATACACTTTTCTTTGATTGACCAAAAATTGGATTAAGAGCACATCGAGTGATCTTGAGTACGCAGGCGCATAATAGAAGGGCTCATTTGTGTTTTTCTACTTGGGTGTAGATATGGTAATGGGTTTAAGGACCACCTACCTATGTTATGACTCCGTTATAAGACTGAGGCCCAAACTTGGTATCCACGGGCACTAGGGTGTTTCAAAAAAATTGACATATGCTTGAGTGGACTTTATTCGCAAGTTCATGACTCGATCTGAATCTGTGCCAAATTTGAGCGCGGATGGTTCCCCTCATCGGACAGGTCTCAAAATTGGCACAGATTTAGATCGAGGCCTGGAATTTTCCAATAAAGTCCATTCAAGCATACATTATGTCAATTTTTTTGAAACGCCCTAACGAGCATTGTCGAGGGAGTAGTTGTAGGGAAACTAGAATTAATGATTAACTTAAGGAAAATTGCTTGGGCTCTCGGGCAATTGACTGGACAACACGTCAGCTCGATACGCACCGTATGTGGGACACATACGGACAACGTACGGACGGGAAGGGGAACCGCGCTGTACATGACACCGGGCTACGACGCTCTCGTTCCTAGCGTGTCACCGTAGCTCAATGGTAGAGTCACGGGTTCCGAAGCCAAAGGTCCGAGGTTCAACTCCCAGCGGTAGCAGTCCACTTTCATCAGTCAAGTAAGTAGGAAATAGGTAAATAAAACATGAGGGAGGGTTAAACCGAAAATCGAAACAAGAATGACTGGGTCAAAGGTCAAAATTTTAACAAATTTTCTTTTCGAAACATATTGGGCACACATGCGGACGGCATTTGCTTCACTACGTACAAAGTTCGTCCGATTCACATACAAATCACATACAATTATGATTCGTGCATGATGCATACGTCTGGTATACGTCGGCCGTATACGTCACTGTATACGGGACATATACTGACGAAATTTCACGGGCCTCGCGCTTTTTTTTTTACACACAAAAGAAAATGAGTCCATGGTTAGCGTCAATTCAAAAGTGCATCGCGGTCTTATTGCGCTGGTCCCGCTCAACTCGCACAACAGCCGGAGGGGCTCTCGCCCTTGCAGCAGCAGCCACTCGCCGCCCTGCCCCGACCACTTGTACTGCTTGTACCTCCGCAGCGACGGAGATTTCTTTTCTCGCTCGCTCGACCGCCTCCCCCCCGCCCTCGCAAAGCTGAGCCCTCTCAACGCCCCACTGGGGACGGCCTGCTGCCCCTCCGCTTCGCGGATATACAGCGCCGCTTTATTCGCGGACCCATTTCCGCAAAGCTTAAATCGAAAAATGTTCGAATAAACCAAAACTGCTCCAAACAATTCGAGGGGCGGGGAAAACACAATGAAGTATTGTTTTCTGCCGTGTCTCATCACTTTCCGACGCGCCATCGCCGGGCAGGTGGCGCGGGCCGAGTGTCTAGTCAGGTGTTGACGCAGTCGGTGCAAGACACACGGAACCGACTTCCGCCCCGCGAGCGGTGCACCGCCGAGCTCTTGCTTACATCAGCAAATGCAAGCCGCAGCAGAGGGAAAGGGAAGGCCCCTGCACGGGAAACGACTATTTTTCGTGGCAACAAAAAGAGGCACTTAAATATTTTACTTAAGAATTTCCATGGTTTAAAAATATTATTGTTTGAACACGGGAAACTTGAACACTTGGCAATCTTTATCGAAACTCGAAACTTTTATCTTCGGGTAGAGACAGCGAGAGATTTGCCTGAAAATGCTGTGGACCATGGGTGAAAACAATTTATTTGGTTCTATAAAAAAAATGATGAAATGTCGAAGAAATTTTCTACACGAGCTCTGTAAAAACAACAGAAGAAAATTATACAGATATTTTGTTCTAGTCTTTTACCAATTAAACTGTTTTGTTGTTGCATTGCCATTATTAATCTTCAGTTCTCAGTGTAGGACTTGACATAGTCGGAATGAATGAGTTCTCGGGAAATTGGTTGACCGAATGCGATGGCCAGAGGCCGAGCTGTGGAGCAAAGGAGGGTGGGGAGCGGGTGAGGATGGGGGGGGGGGGGGGGGGGGGGGGGGGGGGGGGGGGGGGGGGGGCGACGGGACCGAGCGGGACGATCTGGGGGAGCAGGAGTGCGACAGAGGGTCAGGACGGCCCTGCCGCCCTGCACGCCGCGCCGCAGCGCCCGAGGCGAGCCCTAGGGCAGGCCCAGTCCAGCAGTCCGCAGGGCTGTGGTCGGCGTGGCCCTCCCCCTCCTCCCCTTCTACTTAATGAGAGGCCCAAATGCACTCCCGGGCCGGGCCTGCACTCCTGCACTGCTGTGGTGTAGGGCCCCCCGCCACACAGACCAAAATTATATTTCCATGATTACATTCTAGATGGAGATTGTCACTTAATAACTGCTGACGGCGGGCGGCGGAGGCGGCTACTGCTTCTGCTGCTGCAGCAGCTGCACTCTCGCGGGACGCACACTAGGTGCCGTAATTAGACGAAACCACCTGAAGCGGGGGTCTTTATAGACGGGTCGGAAAAAAAACAAGGCTCCAGTGATAAAATAGCTCGGCGCGAAAACGAAAGAAACGGTGCGATTGCGATAGGGCGAAAAGAGACGGAAATAAAACAGCACAAGGTGCACGCGGGAGAGTGGAGTGGGTAGATAGGCGAGGGGGAAAGACAGAGAGAGGAGAGAGAGGAGAGAGGGGACAGACAGACATGCAGACAGAGATGGACAGGGAGGGGGAGGGAGGGAAATGCCCAGCGCGGGGGCCATCAGGGCTGAGGATTATTGAGCCCGGAAATTAATTAGGAGCCAGTCAATCGAGCAGGGCGGGGCGGGGCGTAGTGATGCGGTGGGGCGTAGGGTAGTGATGAGGTGGGGCGGGGCGGTGCGGGGCGTGGCGAGGTGGGTTTGCGCATCACATTGTCGGGCGAGAACACACGCCCCGCCACCGCGCCATCCCACTTGTCCGTCCATTCAGCCGACACTGCAGAGCGCCGCCGCGCACTCTCGACCTGTCACGGGTCCTGGAGCGTGTGCAGCCTTACTAGATTCAGAAACTCATGACTGCATGGCTCAGGATCGATTTCACAAAGAATGGACGACACTTTTTGCTTGCCTTTGCATGATGATCTCCCTTTCCCGTCGCGTCGAGCCCCCTCCCCTTTTCCCGCGCAAACCAATCCAGCCCACAGTAGGCTGAAAAGTGCTGAAGTGGCAGTCAGTGAAACGCATCGGCATAATTAGACTCTGGAAAAAGGAGAGGAGGGGGTCGAGTGTCGATCGCCATCGGTACTGCAGAAATCTTTTAATACTGTTGCAATAACTGCAAAACCACGCCTCCTACACTACACTAAATTTTCAAAAATATAGGAATTTTCCTATTGTAAACAAAACAAAATAAAATAAAGTAAAATAAAAACACACCCACCCACGGTGCTGAGATCATTTTGGGTTGCTTCTAAAATCTGTATACACTAATAACGCGTCAATCCAACGTGAGATAAAACAAGGTAAAACTACACTAAAAATATATTTTGCACTATGCTACTACAGGGTGGGTGATCCGCGCCGTGGTTTTTTTCTGCTTATACTGTACCGGATTCACGCGTGCGGGCGGGCTTGCCTATCGTCGCTCGCCATGGCGCCTTATGGCCCCGGGCGACTATGCAACCCGTCCGCACGCATGAATCCGGTACAGTATAAGCAGAAAAAGCCACGGCGCGGATCACCAACCCTGTATGCCTCCCGCCTCTACCTTTACACTATACCCTATACTGTCAGTGGAAAAAAGGCGCACCGAATCACGGCGTCGCGTTCCGTCCGGCGCGTGCGCGCGCTTCTCCTCCTCCCCATTCAGACCGGCGCCGTGATCGAGAAAGACGATGTGCGGATCCTCCCCCCGTGTTCCCCTGGGCCGCTTCCATGCCGCCCACCCCCACCCTCCCTTACAGAGAGCCGCTTCCAAAGGCACATTGTTAGCGTTCCAGGAATGCCAGCCCTCCGATCGCTGAGCGGGAGAGCGGGGCGGGCGGGCGGAGCGGGGCGAAGAGCTTTCGGCCGCTACGGCAACCCTTTTGACTAGCCGCCTTCAATCAGTCCTATAAAATACGCGGAGCGAGGGGATGAAAAGCTCCATAGAGGCCGCGCCACGCAGCGCTCGCCAAAAAAGGATCAAAAACGAAAGAGTAAAGATAAAAAAAAATCGACTTTACTTTGCCCTCGTTAAGAAGCGCTGCCCTCTCACCAGAGCCTAGGTGAGCCACTACACGAGAGATAACTGTCGGCTCGGCATGCAGCGAGAGACTGCGATGAGCGCGATATTGCAAAAGAGAGAGACAAGTGATACCAAAAAAGTGAGAGGAGCAAGAGAGAGAGGGGAAATAAAAACGAAGCCCGTGGAGGAGGATGGCGGCAGGTCATAGAGAGACAGACGTGTCCTTCTTATTTCACAACTTTTTTTGTTTTGTTCCCCGCCCTCATCTCCGTTTTCTTTCTCTCTATCTATCCATCTCGCTTCGAGCAGGCTTCTTCCTCCGCGGCGAGCAGCAGAGACGCCGGCGGGGCGGGGCGGGGCCCGGGGTGCGTTGCCCGTCGCGACCCATCAAGAAGAGTCGCGCGCGGAAATTAATTCCAAAAACGACGCGCGTCTTTGATGGAGGTTACGACCGGGCCCGGCGCCGCCCCGCCCCGCGCCACCTCCCCGCCTCGCCTCGCCCCGGCGCCGGGATGGGGTGGCCGATAAGGACACGCGCTCACAAATCAGTAGAGAGAGGGTTGGCGTCATGTCGAGCACCGCGGCTCCGCGGGCCGGCAGCGGCCTCGGCCAGGCAAATTGGAAGAGAGAGAGAAGAACGGAGGGG
>NW_026267464.1:303674-305941 GCF_000697945.3 Frankliniella occidentalis
CCCGCCGAGCCGCGCGCGCGCCGCGCCACGCCGCCGGCTGCTGCTCCGCGCGGCTGCCGGATGTGTCGAGAATTTTATATTTCTTTTTCGGGCGCGACACTCCCGCGTCGCGCTCTTTTCTCATTTCCCCACATCGGCTCATTTCCATGCCGCGCGCTCGGGTCGGAGAGGGGGGCGACCGTAAATCACGTAACGCAATTTAGAAAAGAGGGAGGCTTGATGAGCGAGATGAGGAGGAGGGGTTCGGACGGAGGGGGGCCGTCTTAAGGGAGCTTACGCCGAGGCTTACGCACTTCCGCCAAGCCGCAACCGCCTGAAATATGTGTACAGCGTACAATACAACGGCGAGCCAAAGGCCGATATCGGAACATGGTTTCATACAACGCAACCATCAGGAAAAAAACAAATCGACAAATAACAAATAAGTGCAATTTAAAAAGTTTTTTTTTAAGGGGTGGGGCATGAGAGCGTGATGAAAACGTATAAGAGACGGTCGGTATGCACTGCACTCCCGCCGGACACGCGTGGCATGCGGGGTGCCTATCCTCTGGCCTGCGGGCGCCCCGGCCCCGACCACCTCCGCCGCACTCGGTGAGGCACTTGGGGGTGGGGGTGACCCTTGATGTGACAGTTGTTGCGGCACTCGGTGCCTTCTGATGGTCGATGCAGGTGCGGCGGCGGTGGTATCGGACAATCGCCCCAGACACCGATAGGTGCTGGAGGACTGTCCGAGCATGGAGGGCGGAGTCCTAATTTCCAACACTTCGCCGACATCGCACCAGCACCACGACCACACGCCCGCACATTCCTCGCGCACTACTTCACGTCCCATGGCGTGACGGTAGCCCATGCGCCCCAGCCGGTGTGCGACGCGTGGGTGGTGGGAAGTTGGCGCCTCAAAGAAAGAGAGACAGAGAGAGAATCCGCAGCAAAAATGGGAGAGAGGTGAGAGAAGGGCGGGCGGGGCAGCTGCTATGGCGGAGCCCGTCTATGGCACCCGGCTGGCCATTCCGCAGCTGCGCCACCTGCCTCTCCCGACACACAGCAGCCGCAGCTGCCCCACCTGCCCGATACACAATGACGCATTAGTGCGCACATCACGAGCACGCCGTAACGTTCTTGCCCAGACCTGGGGGGCATGAGAGGAAGGGGGAGGGGAGGGGGGCAGCTCGTGCTCTGCCAGCAAATATACCACATATTCGCGCAGACGGTGGGGCGGGGCGGGGCGGGACCCCGGCACAAACAGCCACATAGTCGGATTAAACACGACAGAGCCATCTCCTCACGGGAGACGAGGCGGCGCGGCGCTATTGCGAATAAGAAAGGGCCTAATACAGCGGCAAGGCATGCCGAGCGCGCCGCCGCGCAGCCGAGTGGCGGGGCGGTGCGGGGCGGAACGGTGTACATCCGCTGACATGTCCAGAATTACAGCTAGCCGAGCCGAGCCGGGCCCCGCGTCGCGGCAGCGTGTTCAAAGAAAGCGCGCGATGTGCTTAGTCCCCGCCCCGCCCCGCCTTTCTCGGCGAACAGGTTCCCGCGAATCTTCGGCTTCGGCCCATACCTAACACGTAACACCTAATATCGTCTACTACAGAGCGACCAAAATAATTCATTTTCCAAAGCAATTTCCTGCTCGTGTAATTTTTGCAATGTTTCATTTCCGAATACACTACTCCTCACACTCACCATGATAGTGAGACCTAAAAGGTCCTACTATCATGGAAACACGTAAGGCCCTTGGAGGGATAGTAATCCCCGTTCCCACGACCACTACAGAGGCACGAAAGAACAGATCTTTTAACAAGTCCGAGAGGTGTGTGTGTGCATGTCACATACTAATAGCCAGAGTCAGATTTCACCCAACCAGACCGTTAACAAGACGCTGGCCGTGAAAGTCTTAACAACAGCGACGACGACGCCTCAATCAGTTCGACGACCCAGAGCGCCGGCCCGGCCCGGCCCGGCCCTCACAGCCAAACGCCGGCCTGCCCCACCACCACGCCAGGCCTGGCCCGGTCACGGGTGGCCAAAGCCGCAGGCCCGGGCCGGGCCAGGCCGGGCCAGGCAGGCCTCTTAATTGCAAATCACGGTGTAGAGAGATACGGTGGGGACACTGGGGTACCTGGGGAGGTCCCAGTTTTGGATCCATTATTAGTTACCCAGTACGCCGTCCGCCGCGCTGCTCGGCAACGCGTACCGGTGCTTCTCTCTCGCACAGTGACTACCTGTCTCTCTCGCACGCACGGGCGGGCGCCGGCGCTACGCTA
>NW_026267464.1:305991-309355 GCF_000697945.3 Frankliniella occidentalis
TTCTCTCTCGCACAGTGACTACCTGTCTCTCTCGCACGCACGGGCGGGCGCCGGCGCTACGCTACGCCACGCCCGGTACACGTTGCCGAGCAGCGCGGCGGACGGCGTACTGGGTAACTAATAATGGATCCAAAACTGGGACCTCCCCAGGTAGGCCCGGAGCGGCCCAGTGTCCCCACCGTATCTCTCTACACCGTGTTGCAAATCAATCCCCGACCCGCCCCACCTCGCCCCGCCCCGCCACTCCCGTTGTCTGGCTGGCTCTGTGCACAAAGGAGGCGACGGTCTGTAGTACAGCTGCTGTGGAGGGAGAGAGCACTTTCTCCCATGTGCCGGGCCTATGTGCCGCACACCTTGGTTCACACGCCACACGCACGCACGCACGCACACCCACACACAAACGCGCGCGCGCACGCACACACATACAATTTGTTCCCCGCGGGAGATACAAGGCTCAGCGGGCACGAATAAGGTCGTGTCTTTCCTGATATTCGCGCCCGTCGGCAGCCCGACAGTGCGAGATGTCGGAGAGAAAGAGAGAGAGAGACATGGAGGGAGAGAGAGAAAGGGAGAGTGGTTAGAGAGAAAGAGATACAGCTGTGAGCTCTGTTGTCGTGTGGAGAGCAGGAGCGCGGCGGAGCCCATACGAGCCACCGCGACGCGGGGGTGGGTCGAGCAGATACACGGAGAGCAGAGCGTCGCGCGCAGGGCATGGGACAGGTACATTATTCCTCGGAAAGTTGTCGTTGCGCTGTTGTTGTTGTCAGTAAACAAGACGAAGCAGCCTCAACAGCGGTGAACCTGGGTAGGTCAATCTCTCGGGGGCTGGTGGTGTCTGATGTCTCGGCTACTGCCTGGTACATATGGCGGGCAGGACGAGGAGAGGTGCGGCGACTCAGACGGCAGTCAGGGCCCATAGTCGTGGCGTGGCGCGGCTGTGCAGGGCATTAGCACGGCCATAAAGGTGCCCAGCAGCAGGGGCGGGGCGCGCGGCTCGGGCTGGGCCCCCTGCCGGCCGCAGCCACCAACACCACAGCCAAGTCGTTTACTACCGAAAATCTTTTAACATGCAGCAGCAGCAGCAGCGACGGCAGCCGCGAGCACGACGACGACAGTCCCAAGCTTTTATTTTATGTGCGCACTCTTTTTCGTCATGTACGGCGGCGGCCCGGAGACCCGCAGCTGTCGCGCGGTCCAGCCAAACGACACTCGCCTTCCCTGCTACTTTGCACAACACCTTCGCCCTCGTCATCCACCTCCTCGCCCGGGCCTCGGGCCCTGCCACCATATTGTGGCAGACTACACTGTAAACAAATGAGCACGGCGTCTACCGCAAATCATTAGTGTTTTTTTTCGGTAACTCCGTATTTGCCTCATTTGCCTCGGAATTATTTTCAGGGCAGTTGGTGATCTGGATTAACAGAAAAGAGAGTCGAGGCGGTCGCTGTGTCTAATCGTCTTAGTGGGCGCCAAACGCGCAACAGGGTGCGGCCGAGCCACCAAAAGTTCGCTTGCAAGATGAGCAAGGTTTCGGAAGTTTACTTTCTACAGTAATAGACTACTTATTACGAACCATGCCACCAACTTTTCTTTACAGATTTAATCCGCAAGAAATGAGGAAATGCGGCTTGCATATTGCTACAGCGACAGGCGCCAGCGCCAGCAGGCCCGCTGCTAGGCTCGGGGCCCCAGGGCGGTCGGGTAGTGAAAGACGTCCCTGCTGGATTCACAGCGCGCTATTCTGCCCGCGTCTCGGACGTTGCTCGAGGGCAAAACGAGCGGGGAAAGGGAAGTAGAGGGGGTGGGCGGTATCGGCTGAGGTGAGAATCGTATCGCAGCTAAAAGCGTCTCGCTCCCCCACCCCTTTGCTCCCTCCAGCCGGGCTGGCCCCCGGGGAAGTCGCGTGTCAGTCGCCTGAGTAGGGAAGGAGCAGCATCACCAGCAGCAGCAGTCGGCCAGAGACGGATCTACTCTGCACCACCACTGTCTCGGGCAAGTGCACAGCAAAGTTCCCCGCGCAGGGCCAGCGAGGGGTAACGCCGAAACCCGCGGAATTTCGAAAAGGTAGTTCAGAAAAATAAAGAGGCAGGGCAGTGTTAGCTATCAAAAATATTTTAGGGGCTTATGGGAAAATTTTCAGTGAGGAATTTATTTGTGATTACGATTTCAAATTTTTGATTACAAAATTCTTATCACACTGCATCATATCGACTATAGAAAATGTTCGACGAGCGAAAACGGTCAGACGTAAATAAACAATTCCAATAAAAATTTAACAAACAAAAAAAACAATTTTTCTAAGAAATGAGCTAAGATTCGTTGACGATTGCGCTTTCAAACGCCATCCGCATAGAAAGCACTCGACTCGCGTGCCCAACAGCTGACCTCAGTCGACAGGGATGACCTCTACAATTAATCCCTTTTCCCGATCCTGCCCTACTATGCACACCGGAATATACTGTGCACCATATCGTCTAGGCAGCGCCAAACACACGACGGCGACAGAGACACACACACAACGCCGGGAGGAACAATGATGTCAATCCGCTCCACGCAGCCCATCCCCTCCCCATTCACGGCCCCCCGGCAGCGCGTCGTGCCCCCAGACAGAGATAGGCAGCCCGACCGCGTAATGCCCATTATACATTCGCCCAGAAAATTCGTCGTAAATATTCACGCAAAAACAGAAACAACAGAGAGGCAGAGGCGTGCGAAGGCTATGCGAGGCGAATCCCTGCTCCAGTTACATACGTCGATATGTCTCCATCCGTGGGATCAGCATACCCTATCGGGTCACGGTCACTGTGGTGACGTGAGGTCAGGTCACGCGGACCCGCCTTGCTGCGGAGCACCGCCGCCGTGCACCACATCGTGAATTTAAACGTATAAGTCAGTCGTTCAAAATGATGGCTACTATGGCATTCCCGGTGGGATGCAGGTGGGAGTTGGTCGACTCGCGAACTGGTGCACAGCAACGGCCGACCAGTGGATAGGGAGGGGACGGGGGAGCGGATTCGGGGGCGAATGGTCATTCAAATGCAGCACGCAGTAGAGACATTGGGCACATCCTGGGCGCATGGCGGGTTGACTAAACGACAGGGGCGGGGGCGTGAGCGCGCGCGCGCGTACGTGGGGCTATGTGGTGCCACGCCGCGCTCACCGCAGCAGTGGATATCACACGAGCCGGCGCCACTGACTCACATGCTGACGCCCGCTGACGCCTGATTCAAAGCGACAGGCGCCGCAGGGCACACAGGGGGGTCGGGCTACCGGCGGCGGACACCATCACGCCAGCCGACGTAGACCAGGGTGGATGGTTGTGTTGTTGGTTGTGTTGTTGGTTGTGTTGTTGATTGTGTTGTTG
>NW_026267464.1:309405-312115 GCF_000697945.3 Frankliniella occidentalis
TAGTGGGTAGTGTTGTTGATTGCGTTGTTGGTTGTGTAGTTGATTGTGTTGTTGGTTGTGTTGTTGATTGTGTTGTTGATTGTGTTGTTGGTTGTGTTGTTGGTTGGGTAGTTGGTTGTGTGGTGACTGTGTGTTGGTTGCGTGATGGTCGTGTTGGTTGGGTGTTGGTGGTAGCTGTAGCGGTGTCCCTCACCTACACCTCTATCGCCAACGCGACCCGACACTGCAGCATATAGTCCTCGAACAGCACCGCTCCCACCCCGGATGAAAAATAACTTGCCGTTCAAACTGTCTAGCAGCACGGTCAGCGCCAGAGCATTCGCAGCGACGAAGGGCGGACGGTCGGGAGAGTGACAGAGAGAGGGTGGGAGAGAGACAGACAAGAGACAGCGAGAGAGAGAGAGAAAGAGCATTCCCCTCTCTCTTTCCCTCTCCCTCACACGCGCTCACACTATAGGGGCTGGAAATTGCACACACAGAGGCTGACGGGGCAGGCCGTGGGCGCAGCGTGCGAAAGGGAAATACGAGCCGCTCGCAGTCAAGCAGTTTCCGCGTCCATCCATTAATACCTGCCAAGCGGGGCGGCGGTGCTGCGCGCAGAGCGGGATGGGGCGGGGCGGCCTGGCGGTGCCGCGACCACATAGGCCACCGGCGGAGGGAGGGCCAGTGACGGCCAACGCTCTCGACTACGCAGCCAAAAGTTGGTTCACAGAATTCTCATATCGAAAGGTTCGACGCATTCGACGGGCCCGAAACTCGATGAACCATAGTAGTATGGACCACCTCATATTCCCACGAGTTTCAGCAGCTGCTACGATTTCGTCTTTTGTTACCAGGTTTTTACCTTTGACTTGCGATCACTGTAGGACCGAGCTCGTCGATCCAGCTGGATGTTGGGGCACAATGGCCCTGGTGACACAAAGCAAATGTGAGTTCCATTCACGAAAATGCTTACTTTTGCAAATGCAATGCCCGCCTATAGTCGGTGCGTGCTCCTCGTTTGGGTAATAATTCTGTTGGGGCTGGAGGCGACACATTTTTTTTTGTATGCCTCCTCGTGAGGCTTTTCCCGACGTTTCAAAAAAGATGTCGACAGAGGGCGAGGGCCAACTGGGAATTTCTTTGAGGGTGTTGCGAGATAGAGAAAAAATAAGAAAGATAGCTAGATGGATAGAGACGGGCAGACAGATAGTGACGCCCAGTCCCCCGCTACGCCCGCACAGGCGCACAACTGTCTGCTGCTGCCGCGCAGCCAACCACTGTCTTCCTGTTTACGTCTTATTCCGTGCGGTCCAAGCAGCGGCCCTGCTATAGGGGCGGGGGCACAGCGTGGGGGACTAGTGGAGGACTTGGGGGGACTTGGGGGGCTTGGGGGGACTTGGGGGGACTTGAGGGGCGTGCAGCCTGCACACGGCGCGGCGTTTTGCTTTTCAAAGAGCAAGTCTGAGAGGCGGGCTGCCGCCGCCGTCCGCTCAGCGCTCGGTATCAACTTTCGCTCTTGGAATAAGTAAAAGAAGAGCCGCGGTGGAGTAACCACCCCCGCGCCGCCACCGCACACAACCGCGCCGGGTAAACTCACCGGCACAGGAGGAGGAGGAAAAGGGGAAGAGGGGTAGAGGATGAAAGGAGTGAGGAGCGGTTTAAAGACCAGAGGACGGGGCGAGACAGAAGCAAGTCAAGAAGCAGCGAGCGATTGCATGCAAAACTCGAGCCCTTTACACACCCACCCGCCTCCGCAAAAAAAAAGAAAAACATTTCTGCAGACCGCGCGGGCCGTGCTGTTTACAAGCCGACGGGGCGGACACGACTGATGGGGCTGTTATTGGCGCTGCTGCCTCGTGAACACGAGCAGCAATTAAGAGTGTGCGGCGGGACGGGCGCGCACGCACACGGGGTGCGGCGTGGACCTTTCCCCTATCGCGCACGATAGTCCCGCGCACGCAAATCTCTCGATGCTGGCGTTCGCACACACGCACGCCTTCCATCGCTGCAGATGCCTCTTTCGTCCGTTCATGTGGCTCCGGGAAATGATGGCTTTAGCGTATTAATCGAAGAGGTGTCTGAAAGAACAAACAAGAGCGTCAAGTCGTCCCCAGTCTTCCACACACACCCCCAAACCACTGGGAAGTAAACAGTCATCGTTTTGAAATGGTTCAAAACGGTTCATGAACAAGACTACAAAAATATCCCAAAAAAGGTGAGAGATATTAAAAATCAAGCTATGATCCATATTTTTACGAGCAGTGTTTTGGTATCCGCATTAGGTGAGATGGTGTTCCCCACTCTGCTGTACACCGGCGGCTCTTCGGGTCGTTTTACATGTCAAAGGGACGCGACTGCCTGGACCGGGTTGGGGCTGGCTGGGTCGGGCGGTGCGGGCCGCGTGGCTGCACAGAGAAGCTCCCTGCACGACGAAACCGCAGCTCTGTCGCGAGCGACCGGCCGTCGCCATCGCATTTCGCACGCCGACAACATTCCTACCATATAAATGCAAGTATTCCATGACCGTGAGCTTCCGACCCCGGGAAAACCAATCATCAGCATTCGCTATCACTGTGAAAAATATCATTATAATTTTACAAAAATACTAGAAGGGTAATAGAGGTAAGAGAGGTAATAGAAAGGTAATAGAGGTAATAGAAAGGTAATAGAGGTAATAGAAAGGTAATAGAGGTAATAGAAAGGTAATAGAGGTAATAGAAAGGTAATA
>NW_026267465.1:0-5585 GCF_000697945.3 Frankliniella occidentalis
CGGGGCGCGGGGCAGGGCTGGGGAGGCACACTCCTGAATCACGGCCTTGGAACGCCTAGCCCAGGGGCCCCGCCCGGGAAGTGGCGTGCGCCTGCCTGCCCGGCCCCAGGGCATAGGGCCGGATGGGCGGGCGGGCGGATGCTGACCACAGCTGCAGGACATCGATTCTCATCCTCGCCGGTCCAGGAAGCAGTGCTTCTTCTCGTTGTCCCCTGCGTCCTTCTCCTTCTTCTTCAAAGATGAGACGGCAGGAGCGCAGCAGCAAGGAGGCCGGAAGCGGCGGGTGGAGGGCGAGTAGGGGGTGGACCCAGCGGAAGGCCGGAGGGGGTAACTCATTATAACACCCCTTGCACCCTCCGGAGACGACCCCCCCCCCCTCCCTAGTGGCGTGCGCGATACGGTGTTTGGGTTCCCCCGGGGTTCCCCCTTTTGTTTTGTGTGTTCCGCTCGCTCAGCGTGCCTCCTGAAGTCTTCTGGAAAGAAAATAAAAATAAAATGAGTGAGAGGCACACCCGAGGAAGAAAGATAAAGAGAGGGATAGAGAAAGGGACAGAAAGAGAGGCTGTCGACGTTGTCTTCCTGGAGCGGTGCGCGGCGTGCTGTGTAGATAAGTGCCGAGGCAATATTTGCGCCCCCCTTCCACCCTCCCCCGCGGCCGATGGTGCATCATCGTTCTTTCTCACGGCCGAACGGTTGTCGAGGATGGTGATGAACACGGGCAATATCAGCAGCGCGAGCCGGGCTGTGCGCCGCTCGCCGGGGATGGCTTCGCGCGTCGATCTATACACTTCTGCAATATCCGAGGCGTACTTCACTATCAATTCAAGCGTAGACCGATTGTTCTGCTTTCTTAATTTACCCTGAATTATTTTGATTTTTTTCTGATTTTTAAAATAATTTTTCTTGTTTTTAAGTCTATGTACTACACTGATTTCTTTTTTGTGAATTAGTACCCCTCGGTGCTACACTTTTACTAGAGCTAGTATAGTGCTAATCTCGTCTCTCTCTCTGACGTCACGCTCTCATCTGTCGGCAGGCCCCGCAGCCCTGTCCAGCTCAGATAAAGGCGCGCCCAGGTGCGCCGCTTACTGCAAACAAGGTAACAGTGACTCACCACGCTGAGACTCGCACATCAGCAGCAGTTTCGCGACGCTAAAACAACCACCGCCTAACCGTTATGACGCTCTTCCGTTTGCAGAGACTGATAAAATAAGTAACTTTAAGTACAGCCCCGGCACCACGTACCAGTACCGGTACGAGTCGCTGACGCAGACCCTGGTGGCGGGCACCGGGCCCCAGGCCTCCCGGCTGCACGTGACCGCCTGGGCGGACATCACCCCCATCACCCTCTGCGACTACGTGCTCCAGGTAAAGTGAAATTTAGTTACCATTTGTTTATGACTATACCACACTGTCGCGCAAAATGTGAGGCAGCCTCAGACGAGCCTGAAAATAAACGCATTTTTTAGACGTGAGAAAGTATATCCTACCAGGAGGAAAACAACTTGCCCACAGAGACCAATTTGGCCTTCTCTATTTAACACTTCCATTTTCGAATCAAAGAAAATGTCGAAAAAGAAGAAGAAAGATAATGAACCCAATTCCTATAAACAGTGTGCCCTCTGATGAAGACAGTCTAAAAATAATGAAGTATACGCTGTGTTGTGCACGGACCCCTTTGGGCACATTTTTTAGACAGTCCTCAAGACTGTGTCTACTAGAAGGAAAAGTCCCAACCCGTTTCTCCGCTCTCTCTACATTTTCCTTCCAACGACGGGGTATAGTGCGCATGAGGCATGAGTGGCCTGGCCCCCCAGCCTCCGGCCGGGTGGGTCCGCGCCGGCCCGTATGGGCCGTTGGAGCCATGCATCATGCCGTGCAAGGGCCGCCGTATACGTCAACATGGAAAGCCGCGCGCGTTAACAACACAAGGCCAGGAGAACGATTACACCCATCCCCCGAACTGCTAATGCTCCACGCTCCACCCTCTGCGGCCTTGGAGCGGCGGCAGCAGCAGCAGCGCCTAGAGAGGCGCGCCGAGGAGCGGCAATCTCAATGTAGACCAGGTGGTGGCGAGTCCAGGGCGGGACGCGCCAACGCTCACCCTTATTCCATACCGGTTCATGAAAAACTAACAAGGATAATCAACAAACGTCAATCGTATGCGTGGGAATATTGGGTCGTCTCTCTCTGTCCCTCACTCTGTCCCTGTCTCTCTCTGTCGTTTTCTCTGCATCTTTATTTCACGCGTTCCACGCTTGTTGCAGCTGCGCGATGTCGAGCTTCTGGAGTCCAGCCCGGACGACGCCGACGCCAGGGAGGCGGCCGCCGGCGCGGCCGAGTTCAAGGAGCAGCTGGAGGCGCGTCCGCTCCAGTTCGCCTTCCAGGACGGCGTGGTGGACGAGCTGTGCCCCGCTGCGGGCGACACCGTCTGGGCGCTCAACATCAAGAGGGGCGTCCTGTCCGCCTTCCAGAACTCCATGCCCGACTTCAGGATCGACTCGACGGTGTACGAGGTATGACGACGGGGGCCGGCAAGTGTGGGTGTGTGTGTGGAAGGGTGTGGAGGGGGGGGGAGACCTCCTAGCCCCTCGGGGGCCTAGGCTCCCCTCAGCCCCACGCGCTAAAAGTGTGATAAGTTGAGGAAACGTCTCCACCGCGCGCCCGTCTCCCGCCCCACGCGCGGGCGATGCGACGTGGGCGCGAGAAAGGGCAGGGGGCGGGGAGGCGTAGCCCCGGCGCAGCCCCGTCGGTGGGGCCAAGTAATTTTATGGACGGCCCTTGATAAAAATTCAGAGGGCGTTGCCTGGTAACTCTCTGGTGGGACGCTGCGCGGGCGCGCTTGCCTCTCTCTCTCTCTCTCTCTCTCTCTCTCTCTCTGGTCTAAGCTTCCCCCCACTCTCCATCCAGACCGACGTGACGGGCACCTGCGAGACGCACTACGCGCACGCCGGCGTCCGGGACGACAACCTGCTCATGACCAAGACCAAGAACCTGGCGGCGTGCTCGCACCGCATGGACCACTACCTGTCCGTGCAGTCCACGCACTACGCCTCGGCGGCCACGGCCAGCGCGCTGCCGCTGCTCCGCAGCAACCACACGTGCTCGTACGCGCTCAGCTACGGCGGCCACCTCCGGGAGGCGCGCTGCACCGAGTCGCACGTCTTCCGACCTTTCTCGGCCGGCGAGTCCGGCGCGCGCACCGACGTCACCCAGAGCCTCACACTGGTGGAGACGGTCACCCCCGACGATACCCCCGACGAGGTCGCCGCCGATGAGGACACCACCGCCGCCGCGCCCCGAACCAAGGCCGCCGAGTTCGCGCGCCGCACCACCCTGCTTTTCGAGCACGAGGCCGGCGCCGTGCCCGCGGGCACCGCCAACCTTGAGACCGTGGCTGCCAGCCTGGCGTCGCTCGCTGCACGCACCCAGGACGGCGTCGACAAAGAGTCGGCCGTCATGTTCGCCCGCCTGGTGGCTGACCTCCGGGGTCTGCAGCTCGCCAGCTTGTCAAAGCTCTTCGACCAGACTGAGGACCCGTAAGTGCGAGTACTTGCATAGTCCCCAAGCCCCTCCGTTCGCCCCACCACCCCCACTAACCGCATCTACTCTGCTTTCCCTCCCCTGCAGACGCCAGCGCCGCTTCCTGCTCGACGCGCTCCCGCTGGTGGCCACGGCCGAGTCCCTGGAAGCCATGCTGGCGCTGTGGCGTTCCGAGCAGCTCTCCGGCGCGGAGATGGATTCCTGGCTCGCGTCCATCCCCTTCCAGGCCCGCGCCAAGCCCGAGATGATCACCGCGCTGCTGGTGAGTAGGCGCCGCCAGGCGCGCGTAGGCCAGCCCGCCGCTCAGGCCAGCGTTACGGGTCCGCCTACCCCCCAGGCGCTCCCAGCCTCCTCACTCACAGGGACCCTCCCGGTTGCAGCCCCTGCTCGACGGCCTGCCCCGGCCCAAGGCGTTGCTGGCCGTGTCCGCCCTGGTGCACCGCGTGTGCGAGGGGCGCGCCGACTGCCCCGCCGAGGTGGCCGAGGTGGCCGTGGTGGTGAGCCGACTGGAGCGACTGCTGGGTGCCGACTGCCGCGCCCTCGGCCGCGGTGAGACCGACATGGTGCTGCTGGCCCTGCGCGCGTTGGGTAACGCGGGTGTCGTCTCCAGCCCCGCCGTCCTGGCACGCTGCTACGAGGTACGTACGCCCTTAAGATTCACAGTCTGGTCATTTAAACGAACGACTCGCTACACATACACCGCTCGACTCGGCCCTGCAGAGCACGTCCAATCCCTTGGAGGTGAGGCTGGCCGCGCTGCAGGCGTGGCGGCGAGCGCCGTGCGAGGCGCAGCCGTCCGGCGCCTTCCTCAAGCTCTACATGGAACAGCGCCTCGACGTCGAGCTCCGCATCGCCGCCTACCTGGCCGCCATGCGCTGCCCCTCGCCGTTCATCCTCCGCATCGTAAAGGACGTGCTGTACGCCGAGGAGGTGAACCAAGGTGAGCTCCCCTCCGGGGCCCCTTCAACCATTTGGCCGTTAGGACCTTGCAGTCTCCGGTACTAACCCAAACCGTCGTCACGCACTGTCCTTGCAGTGGCCTCCTTTGTGTGGACGCATCTGACCAACCTGCAGGAGACAGCCAGCCCCTGGAAACAGACCCTGCGCGAGCTGGTCGAGAGTGACTTCCTCAAGAACAAATTCAAGACGGACGTGCGCAAGTTCTCGCGCAACTACGAGGGCTCGCAGTTCTTCGACAAGCTCAACGCGGGCGTCACGGCCGAAAGCAATGTCATCTTCTCGCCGCAGTCGTACCTGCCGCGCTCCGCCAACCTGAACCTGACGGTCGACGTGTTCGGCGAGTCCGTCAACCTGTTCGAGGTGGGCGCGCGCCTCGAGGGCTTCGAGTCAGTGGTGGAGGGTCTCTTCGCCAAGGGCGGCGCCTTCCCGGACGAGGGCGTGCAGGCCATGCTGCAGAACCTCCGCAGCGCGCCCAGTCCCACGGCGGACGCCGAGAACAGCATCGCCAAGCTGTCCAGCGCGTTCGACGTGCGCCACCGCCTGCCCCAAGAGCCTCACGGCGAGATGTACGCGCGCGTCTTCGGCAACGAGCTCCACTACTCCCGCTTCCACGGTCTCCAGGAGCTCGCCGAGAACACCGATTCCTTTGCGTGAGTCCCCACGGCTGCCGGGTAGTGAAACAACCAGGGGAAACACCGTGACAGTTATGTATTTCTTGTTTACGAACAGGCATCCGATGCGGACGCTGATGGGACTGCTGCGCCGCTCTGACGTCGACATCACCAAGTCCTTCGTGTTCCTGGACGCCGCCTACACGCTACCCACCGCATCGGGAATGCCACTCGAGCTGACCGCCAACGGGTCTGCAACACTGGGCCTACAGGTGAGACACACATACACGCTTTAGGGTGCGTCCTTTTCAGCTAACTTCCATCGCGCGATCACGTCGATCGCGTCGATCGCGGCCGAGCTCGATCGACGCGCCGCCTTCTAACGCCGCTGCAGAACGTTGCTGCGCATGCGCAGGAGAGGAAACGGTCGCGCGCGAACCCTCTGCGCATGCGCAGCAACGTTCTGCAGCG